>NC_063367.1:19237994-19255219 GCF_021869965.1 Rhincodon typus | reverse complement strand
CACCCGCTCCTCCATTCCCTGCTCCCTCGCCCCTCACCCGCTCCTCCATTCCCTGCTCCCTCGCCCCTCACCCGCTCCTCCATTCCCTGCTCCCTCGCCCCTTGTTCCCCCAACCTCTCACCCTCATCCTCCCCTCTCCCTCCACCCTCTTGCACCCTTAGCCCTTTAAGGAAAGCCGACTTTTATTTTCTCCTCTTATGTCCAATTCTCACTTCGGGGGCAGCTGATACACCCCAGAGGCATAGCAGAGGTGTATAATTGGATGGACTTGTTTAATTTTGCCTTTTCTAATTTTTTTTGTGGCAAAGACAGCCAGCCTCAGTTTTGTGTGCCTTTCTGGAGGGCTGTGGGCGTCGATGATGGGTTTTAATGTCCACTCTGTGCTAAGTTAACCAGTCTCAGCTCCGAGGGGGCCAGGTTTTCAGAGAGGAAGCTGTCAGCCAGAATTCCTGGGAGTTCTCTGGGGAATACTCATTGGCCAATGCGTGTTTGTAGCTCTTGGGTGAATATCGGACTTGTCTTGGCTGGAGTGCTCTCTATAAGTTTAAATGTTCTACAGTGCACCCAGTCCAGCTTTTCAAAAAATGTTAAGACTTTGCATTTATATTTGTGTCTTCATAACCTCAGAGTGCTTTGTGGCCAATATAGGAGACACGGCAACCAGCACAGGCATAGCCAGAAACTTGACAATGGTCAGATAAAATAATGAGGGATCAGGTTTGGACACCGGGGTGAAAACCTGACACAGGATCCTTTGCAACCACCTGAGACATGTAACTTCTGTTCTGGAACCTCACCCAATGCAACACTCCCACAGCACTGGACGGTGGTCTTAGTCTGGGGTTGGGACCCTTGTGGGATTTGAACCTCCCAACTCCTGAGGCCAAGTTGCTGAGCCACAGCTGACACTCATTAATTGAGTCTGATTTGTTTTCTGTCTAGCTCTACCTCCGGTCAGTGTAGGAAGGATGTTCCCAATGGAGGGGGGAGAGGGGTGAGAGGGGTGGGAGGGGTGGGGGGGAGCGGAGTCCAGACCCCAGGGTCATAGTTTAAGGACAAGGAGAAAATCCTTTAGGTCTGAAATGAGGGGAACTTTCTTCAGGTGAGCCTGTGGAATTCTCTACCACAGAAAGTCATTGAGGCCGAAACATGGCGTTTTCAAGGAGGAGGTAACTGTATCTACAGCTCTGAAGCTAAAGGGATCAGACGATATTTTTGGGGGGTGGGGGGGTGGCGGGAGGGGAGTGTGAGGCGTGGGGTTGTGGGTGTGGGGAAAGAGCAAAATTAGGGTATTGAGCTCGATGGTCAGCCATGATCATATTGAATGGCAGACCAGGCTCAAGCCCACACCTGCTCCCGTCTTCTCTGTTGACCATGCCTGGATGGGTCAGTCTAGGGCCTAGAGCGGTTAATGGAGGTGGGAGATCATGCTTACAAAGAATGTGGCTTCTGCTGGCCATGTCAACATGTCTTGCCCTCTCTAGTTGAGAAGGTGATGGTGAGGTCCCTCCTTCAACTGCTGCAGTCTGTGTTGTGTAGGGACACCCACAATGCTGTTAAGGAGGGAGTTCCACGATATTATTGGCCCAGCGATAGTGAAGGAACAGCATTATATTTCCAAGTCAGGATGGTGTGCAGCTTAGAAGGGAGCGTACATGTGATGGTGTTCCCATGCATCTGTTGCCTTGTCCTTCTAGATGGTAGAATGGTTGGGATTAGATTGAGATCAAAGTTCAGTTGGTGGTTGTGAATCATGATACCTCCTTGTTTTGTTGGACATTGCGTCCTGAAGGTTTTGCATTTTGCTCCTGAGTTGACTGACCTGACTGCATGGTTCTCCCTGCAGGCCTTCCCGGAAGCGCAGAGACACGTTTGGAATAGCGAACGCCACCCTGGGTGTGAACAACACGGCCTCGCCAGAACGGCACGGGAACAGTTCCAACCCGGAAAGGAAGACTGACTACACCTTCTTCGAGAGCAAAGTGTGGTACAAGGACAGAACGGTGATCTCAAACTTACGGCACTTCACCACGTATCGCGTTGACATTCACGCATGCAACCACGAGGCTCTTAAACTCGGCTGCAGCGTTTCGGCATTTGTGTTTGCAAGAACCATGCCAGCAGGTGAGTACGGTAGCCACGGTGCAGTTCACCTGGTCTTCGACAGGAGGCTTTACTGAGGGGCTGAAATTGCAAAAGATTGGGGTGTGAGGGGTTTGCAGGGAAAAAAACCAAACCGCAATACCAAATACTGAATGAGTTTCAGGTAAGTGTGTGTTTTAGCAGTGGAAGAGGTGGTGGTGAGAAGGGAAGCTGTGGGGCTGAAAGAATAAATGACCTGGGTTCAGGACCTTTTGTGAGTTGACATGTGACGATAAGCTGGCAGTGGTACATTTGCACATAATCCTAGAAACCTACCACTTGCTGGTTCCAGCGAAGAGCCTGAACAGAAAGCAAAGTAAATTTACAGTGTGCCAAAAGCCGAGGGTAACATTCTTTCCTTGCCCCCCTCTCACAGAAAAAGCTGATAACATACCAGGCCCAGTCACATGGGAGCCCGGGGACGACGAAGTCAGCGTTTACCTCAAATGGCCGGAGCCACCGAATCCGAATGGGTTGATCCTGATGTATGAAGTGAGGTACAGCCGTGGGGACAGTGAGGTAAGGCAGCTGCATCAGTGATGGATGTGCCACGCACGCGCATTTAGTGCCCCTGCCAGTAGCGTCATTCTGTCCTGTTTGCTTATATTTATTTGTGCTTATTTGTGGCACTGCCATTTTTTTTTTAACTGGCAGAACATGTCTCGAAGTGAGCATGTGCAGAACATCCCAGATGCTCCTTTTGGTGGTGTTGGGAGATGCAGCCTGAGATAAATAGGGGCAGGAAGGGGCCATTTGTCTCCTCGGACCTCTTCTGTCTGAAATGATTGTGGACTTCATTCTGTTTTGCTTTCTGTCCCCACCTTGACTCACTTGTTGATCAAAAACCTCTCCAGCTCAGCCTTGAATGTATTCAATAACCCAGTCTCCATTGCTCACCAGGAAGGAAAATTTCAAAGCCTAATGACTCCCCCAAGGGGAAGAAACCCCCACCCCACATCTCCGTCTCAAATGGGGGGCCCTTGAACTTGAAGCTGTGTCCTACGGTTCTAGATTCACTCACATGGAGAACACATCTTACAGCATCTGACCTCGTTATGTTCCAATCGGAACGCCCCTTTGCCACAAACAAAATTAGAAAAGGCAAAATTAAACCAGTCCATCCACTTATACATCCAGAGAGTATATGCCCAACAGAATCAAGTATTCCTCAAAAGACAAGCTTACTCACCCTGAACCTCTTGGGGAATTGACAGCCTTGTTCATTTTTGTTCATCTCTGATTTTGGATTGGTGTTATTTTTGAGTTATTTATCTGATGCTCTGTGCCGTGCATCTGGATGCACCAAGGCATCATGTCTGATGATGGGTGAAGTTGCGTAGATGGGGGTAGCGAGGGTATTGGTCATTCCTGGTATGTCGTTGTAGAGTTGCCGCTGACCGAAGTGCTATCCCCTCAGCATGTCACCCTGGGTTTATGTTCTGTTCAGTCCCTTGGGGTCCAGCGGATCTTCCAAATTCCTGAACCAGAGAAATCCATGATGTCTGTAACTCGTTCTGGTTTCACGGTGTGCGGGACATGCCTGTGGCATTGCAGTTTGAGGAACATTGGCCCAGAATTTTCGGGAGTTGGCCTGGCCCTGGGTGTCTTGTTGGTCGGGGCCCACTTACAGGATTTCAGGATGAGGGTGGAGGTAGTGAGCTCACACCGTACCAGGTCAGAGGGGACTGGGTACCATCTCCGCACAGTCTTCACGGATTAAGTCCACCGGCTTGATGTCTCCTGTTTTGTGACGTATCCGGAAAGGTTCAATAAAGTCCTTTCATTCGGCTTAACAAGGTCCCTCAGCAGAATGCTGACTTAGTGGCAGTTTATGATTAATCAGTGTGCTGAGTCAGAGCAGAGCTGGCTCTCCCTGATACTGTATCATCCCAAGGATAATACTACAAAACACACTCAGCCCATTGGCTGCACATTGCTATACGACACCTTAATAAAAACTGAAAGAACTGCGGCTGCTGTAAATCAGGAAAAAAAAGACAGAAGTTGTTGGAAAAGCTCAGCAGCTCTGGCAGCATCTGTGAAGCAAAGTCAAGAGTTAATGTTTCTGGTCTGGTGACCCTTCCTCAGACCTGAAACGTTAACTCTGATTTTTATTCACTGATGTTGCCAGACCTGCTGAGCTTTTCCAGCAACTTCTGGTTTTGTCCCTTCTGTACAATACCTTCCTGTTTTTCATCCATTTAATGCAAAATTAGATTGGGCTGGTTGCAAGTTGGGCTGATGTACACTGCAGCTCAAGTTTAAAGGAATTGTGTGTCTGTCTTTCTTAACTAAGTTTCCAAGCTGGCATTTGGAACGTAGTGAGGTAAGTTAACAGTGGTTTTGCCTATAAGTCAGGCAATTGGTGTTTAATGTCCCTTCCCAGAGATTTCAGGACATAATCTGGGGTGTCCTGTCTTTGCATCACTGAGGGAGTGCGGTAGTGTCAATGGTGCCATCTTTTGGAGGATATTTTAAATGGTGATTCTCCTTCCCGTTCTGTTCCTAAGCAGGCACTTCACTCTTAACCAACATAGAATCATAGAATCCCTACAGTGGGGAAGCAGGCCATTCGGCCCAATGAGCCCAAACCGATCCTCCGAAGAGCATCCCACCCACTCTACCCTCTCCCTGTAATCCCACATTTTCAATGGCTAACCCACCTAGCCTGCACATCCCTAGACACTATGGGGCAATTTAGCATGGCCAATTCACCCTAATCTACACATCTTTGGACTGTGGGAGGAAACTGGAGCACCCGGAGGAAACCCACGCAGACACCGAGAATGTGCTAACTCCACACAGTCGCCCAAGGGTGGAATCGAACCGGGGTCCCTGGAGCTGTGAGGCAGTATTACTAACCACGGAGCCACTGTGCCAATCTCACAGTGAATGCGTCCAGTAGCAGATGTAAATGGGTGCTTGTGCTTGTGCGATCTCACTGTCAGATAAAGTACCTCACACATAACAGGAGTGACTACACTTTGAGCAGTCTTACTGATTGGTGTCATCCAGAAAACATGATTTTATCATTTTCTTTTTCTGTTAATCTTTCATTCCTATCTATCTGTCATTTAATTCTTTCAACTGACGGTGTTAAACATTCACCAGAGAATTGGCAAGAAATTTGCTTATTTTACAGTATATTTTACTCCAAGACTGTTAAAATGCTCTCAGTAATCATCCTTTAATTTAAAAGAAAATCAATGCAGTGATTGTTGGTCAGTTGTGAATATTTTTCACTTGCCTGAATTCTACATTATTTCCCTCCCCTCTCCAAACAAGAATAGTTGAGGCTCCAGGCTCCCAAATCAATGGACTTGACTTGGATCTGTGGGTGAGGGTCGGAGATTAAAGAAAGGAGACAACAAAGAGAGGAGGCAAGGATGAGGTAGAGCTTGGGGAATTGGAGAATTGGAATGAGTATCAAACTCAAGAGAGCAGCATTTCAACATGGTGGTACTGATTTAAGACCAGGACAGTTGCAATGTAGAACTACATACAGTTCTGGTTGCCCTGCTGTAGGAAGAATGTCATTAAACTGGAAAGGGTGCAGAAAAGACTTACAAGGATGTTGCCAGGGATGGAAGGTTTGAGTTATAAGTAGAGGCTGGGACTTTATTTCTCTGGAGTGTCGGATGCTGAGGGGTGACCTTATAGAGGTTTATAAAATCATGAGGGGCATGGATAGGGTGAAAAGCCAAGGTCTTTTCCCGAGGGTGGGGGAGTCCAAAACTAGAGGGCATAGGTTTAAGGTGACAAGGAAAAGATTTAAAAGGGACCTAAGGGGCAACTCTTTCATACAGAGGGTGGTGTGACCTGCCAGAGGAAGTGGTAGAAGCGGGTACAGTTACAACATTTAAAAGACATTTGAACAGGTGCATGAATAGGGAAGGTTTCGAGAGATATGAAGGCAAAGGGGACTAGTTTCAGTGGGGATGGACGAGTTGGACCGAAGGGCCTGTTTCCTCACTGTATGACGGTAAAAGGTGATGAGCCGTTGATTGATCTTGTTGAGGTTTCCTGATGACAGGCAGCGTAAGGTTCCTCTCTATATTGCTTTTCATCCGGTCAGGTTTATGTTTCTGTGCCTCTGCTGCATTCTGTCCTGCCTCCAGGCCTTCCTTTGCGGTAATACCTGTCGTTTCCTACAGATGCAGCAGGAGTGTGTTTCCAGGCAGCATTATAAGCTGCAAAGCGGTGGCTGTAAACTGGATCGATTGAGCCCTGGGAATTACACTGCGGAGGTGCGAGCCACCTCACTGTCTGGCAACGGCTCCTGGACTGACCCAGTGATGTTCTACATAAAGGCAAAGCGTAAGTCTAGAGCAAACTTCTTGTTATATTCCGTTCCAAATCCCCCCCCTCTAAGTTTTCCAAGCTCAGCTGCTGTTGAGATGTGAGAAAACATTAAAACCGGTTGTGAACAAAAAGAGATCAACTTTTGGAATGCCATGTTCAGTTCTGGTTTCCCTGCTATAGGAAGGATGTTGCAAAACTTGACAGAGTGCAGAAAAGATTTACAAGGATGTTGCCGGGGTTGGAGGGTTTGAGCGATAGGGAGAGGCTGAATAGGCTGGGGCTATTTTCCCTGGAGCAACGGAGGCTGAGGGGTGACCTTATAGAGGTTTATAAAATCATGAGGGACGTGGATAGGATGAATAGCAAATGTCTTTTCCCCAGGGTAGGGGAGTCCAAAACTAGAGGGCATAGGTTTAAGGTGAGAGGGGCAAGATTTAAAAAAGGACCCAAGGGGCAACTTTTTCACGCAGAGGGTCGTATGTGTATGGAATGAACTGCAGGCAGAAGAGGTGGTGGAGGCTGGTACAATAAAGACATTTAAAAGGCATCTGGATGGGTACATGAATAGGAAGGGTTTAGAGGGATATGAGCCAAATGCTGGCAAATGGGACTAGATTAATTTAGGATATCTGATCGGCATGGACCAGTTGGACTGAAGTGTCTGTTTCTGTGCTGTGCAACTCTATGACTATGAATGAAGGGAGGAATCTTAACCCCGGCCTGAGAGAGAGCTCCTTGCTCCTCCTGAGGTAGTGTGCTGGGATCTCTAACTAAGCAAATGGAACCATCAGGCAGCACTTTGGTTGAGCATTCTGTGCGGAAGATAGCTCGTTACATTTTAAGTTTATCTTGTGTTTTTCTTTCTTGGATGTGATGTTGGAGCCTCTCCTTCAGGGCTACACTGAGATATCAGCCTAGAGTATGTGCTGAAGTCCTGTACTGGGACTTTAACTCACAGCTGTCTGACTCAGCAATGAAACGGCTGCATAATGAGTCACATTGAAATTCCAGGGGACTGGGGTCTAAATGAGTAACTCCTTTATTTAATGTTTGCATCTTGGGTGGTTTCAATGTCCAATATTGATTCCTGCTTTGCAGAGGACTGCAAGTAATTTGAATCCAGTCCAGAATGATGCCTTGAAAGTCAGTCTTGTCCTGCGTGGAGAGTTCCTAGTGAACCTACAAATAAATGCCATCCTGGACTAGTTACCTTGCTTAGAGAAAGGGCAAATGGTTTTCTCTCCCGCCCCCCCCACCCACCAACCATTTCCACCCTGGGACTGTGAGTGTTCAGGTCCAGATGGACATGGGGGTGTTCTATGAATGTTGACTGACTGTTGCGGGACCTCCTACCCGGTAGAACACTCAGCCTGTTGCCAGTTGTTTCAGCCACGCTTAGAATTTTGACATTGTAGACTCTCAGTCAGTTCACTGACCTGCAAATCCTTGAGCCTCGTCGCACTATTCCCCAAAGGAGCAGTGTGACTATGGGAAAGGTACAATTCCCAAGAGATCACCAGTCAGTCCACTAAGTACCAGGAATAATTGTATCATCCTGACTTTTCATCTGAGATGTGTCACATCAGTGAAAACAAGTCAACTTCAAGTCTTGAAATCACGGTAATGTTGAATGCTTTTAATATTCAATCACAGGATGTGGGCGTTGCTGGCCAGGCCAGCATTTATTACCATCCCTAATTGCCCAGAGGGCAGTTAACTATGAACCACGTTGCTGTGGATCTTAATCCGTAGAATAGAATTCCTACAGTGTGGAAGCAGGCCATTTGGCCCATTGAGTCTGAATGAAACTTGCAGAATGTTGAGAGGCTTGGATAAAATAAATGTGGAGAAGATGTTTCCATTAATACAAGGGACAAGGACCCAAGGATACAGCCTCAGAGTGAAAGGGTCACCCTTCAGAACTGAAATGAGGAGGAATTTCTTCAGCCAGAGGGTGGCGAATCTGTGAAACTCATTATTGCAGAAGACTGTGGAGGCCAAGTAATTGACTGTCTTTAGGACAGAGATGGTTTTCTTGATTTGTCATGTGGTCAAAGGTTACTGGGAGAAGGCAGGAGAATGGCACTGTGAAACATATCAGCCAGGGTCAAATGGCAGAGCAGACTCGATGGGCCGAATAGCCTAATTCTCCTCCTATATCTTATGGTCTTCAGAACTGGGTTATATTGGACTCGAAATGTTAACTGTTTTTCTCTCCACAGATCCACTGAGTTTCTCCTGCACTTTGTATGTTTATCTCCATGTACACTGATGGGCAGGCCTTAGACAATGGCCTTTTCTCCCTTTTCCCACAAGTCCTGTAGTGGTGTATGATCTCCAGACTTTTGAGGAGGCTGGGGTTCTGTTTTGAACACAAAAGGTAGTGTAAATCTACAACACCCTCCCTCAAAAAGCTGTTGAGTCTTGGGAAAGTTCTCGAGACTTGATTGTGTTTTTTTCTTGCTCGGCAAGGATCTTAAGGGGAACACAGCCAACGTGAGTAGATACAATTAATTTCTGTCACTGCCATGGGTCACATGCTTACTGCCAACAGCGCTTGTTCCAGTCAACTTTACCTTACCCTCAGTGTTCACCTGGCTCGAGCTCGCATCTCATCATTTTAAAAGAACATATTTACAAGCTAGCAGAGAAGGATCTGCCCCCGTCACAGATTGTGACCCCCTGAGGGATTCCCATGGTGTTGCCCATGTGTGTTTTGTTACTGGGAGCAAGACTAAAGTCTAAAAGTAACACAGTGTAGAGCTGGAGGAACACGGCAGGTCAGGCAGCATCAGAGGAGCAGGAAAGTTGACGTTTTGGGTGGGGACCTTTCTTCAGGGACCCGCCTCTGATGCTGCCTGGCCTGCTGTGTTCCTCCAGCTCCACACTGTGTTATCTCAGACTCCAGCATCGGTAGTTCTTACTGTCACTAAAGTCTAAAGGGCCTGCTCCAAAGCTTCTGGAGGGTTTGTCCCATTTGATCAAGGCTGCTGTGACTTCCCACAATCATTTGGAGAGGGACAGGAAGGATAAAGATGCCAAATTTTTGTTTGATCCTTATTGAAAGCAGAATTCACAGGCTGGCTGGTTATTACACGTCAGACAGGACACATCCATACAACTGAAAGTGTGAATCCTCCACATGTTTAGCACTTGTCACCTAAGAAATTTGGACCTGAAAAGTAAAATACTTGTATTTTGAGAAAAAAGATTTGATAGAAAAGAGGAGCAGGCTTAAAGGGCAGAATGGCTGCCTCCTGTTGCTAGCTAGTAGCTGGATGAGGAGTTTTTTTTTTGTCAGTTGGTTATTTCAAGGCCAGGTCACTTCAGTTTCCCCATTTAAGGGTGGATTTCTATTGCGCTGTACAGCTCTGATGTGTTGTTGTTATTGCCTGTGTTGTATCTTGGCTCGGTGGACAGCAAATGTCACCAGTCTCTCACAATATCAGATTACACTGCGATGTGGAGCCGGGAGAATGGGGAGCCCCAATGGGGCTGGTTCACACAAACTCCAGTTGATGTGTTTTGCATCAGTCGGTTTGACTGGCTGCTGAAGGAGGAGGCATCTGCAACTGTTTCGATGTGGAAAAGTAAGCAAATGTAGCATTTCTGGTCTTAAAGCTTCAAGCTCGGAAAGAAAGAGAGACCATTGGAGATATAAAGCAAACTTTAGGCTTTGTGTGGTCGTACCACAGCTGGAGTGAGCTTGAATCTCTTTCAGCCCAGTTATTTATAATCTTTGTTTTGGCCATTGCTGCGATTTCTCTTTTGATTGGTCACTTTAGAGTATGATTGGAATTCAGAATAAATGGTGACCTCACTGTGAACTCCAGTGAGAGAAGTTACAGGGGCTTCTTGGTCTCAGAGCTGGGCTCGCCCAGGGTTGTGGACAGTGCTGCACTCAGTACCCGAGCCAAGGAAGGAGAAAAATCCACAAAGCCCCCTGCCCCTGATCGTGACCCAGACTCACCGGTTGGAGCGGGTCATCAATTGTCCTCCAATGTTGAAGCCATCCCCTGAAACACCATTTCTTTCACCACCTCGATCGTGCTGCACCTCATGGTTGACCAGCCCGACAGCTGCTGCATGGCCCCCCCCAGGCTGGGCACTAGAGGTCTGCTGGCACCTATCGAACCTTACCCCCAACAAGAGTTTGGGGTGCCTTCAGCGTGGGTTCTGATTATTATTGTAGGGTACAGAAATGTATCGCTTCCAAATTTTGATTCCTAATCCAGAGACTCAAAGAGACAGAGCTCAGAAACCCACTCTAACAATCCAGAGGATGTGAGCTCCAATGCTGCCACACCATGTTGAGATTTTGAGTTCAGTTTGGAAAGCAGAATAAGCACTGGTAGCAGTGAATATTACGTACAGTTGTTGTAATAAAAGACATTTGATCTTTTGTTTGTTCTAGGTGAAAACCTGACATTCTAAACCAATCTGGGTCTTTGTAACTCAGTCAGCGTCACAAACTTACAACTTTTCAAAAAATTTGTTCATGGGATGTGGGCATCGTTGGCTAGGCCAGCACTTATTCATATAATCTCTACAATGTGGAAGCAGGCCATTCAGCCCATTGAGTCCAAACCAACCCTCCAAAGAACATCTCACCCAGACCCATCCCCCTACATATCCCTGAACACAATGGACTATTTAACTTGGCCAATCCACCTATAGCCTATCCTTAATTACCAGACTGGGTACAGATAGCAGATTTCCTTCCCAAAAAGGGCATTACTAAACCAGTTTTTTTTTACAACAGTCAACAAGTGGTCGCCATTAAGCGAGCTTTTAATTCTGAATTTTATTGAATTCAGATTTCACCACCTGCCACGGTGGGATTTGAACCCATGTTCACAGAGCGTTAGACTGGGGTTTCTGGATTACTAGTCCAGTGATAATACCACTGCCTCCCCAACGCTTCACCAGACTGTCCTCTGAAGAGGCCTGGCAAACTGCTCAAAGTGTAGTTATTTGTGGTTGCCCTTTGGCATTGCGCACTGGTACAGATCAGAATATTGTGAATGCGTTACCAGAGAAATAAACAATGTACAGGAGCAAAGAACTTGATACATCTTTTCCTAAGAGAGTCTTTTGTGATTGTCAGCTTGGCTCTCATTCTATTTTAAGGATAAAACAAAGAACCCTGTAGATTCTGGGAAATCTGAACAGAAACAGAAATTATTGGAGAAGCTCTTGGTCAGAACTAAGTTGCTGGATTTGAAACATTAATTCTGCTTTCTTCACACAGATGCTGTCACTCCTGCTGAGTTGCTCCAGCAAATTCTGTTTCTGTTTTAAGCAATGTTGATCTGTAATGATATCGATCATGTAAAAGCCAATAAGGAATCCCTCAATTTTGCAGTGTGGTCACAAGAAGCTAAAATTGAAGATGGGCAATGAATGATCACTCTTTTTTAAATGAGGTGCAAAAGCATTTCACATAAATGCATTATAATCTTGGGACGTGTTGTAGGATTGATTCCTCTGTGCAGGTTTCTCTTGACCCAGGTTTTAGACGTGCAAATATTACAGCTCTGCAAAGGGAAGCGATAGAGGCCCCACCTGGGAATGATGAGGTGCTATTTTCTGGAGCTTTAGAAGAAGTCCAGACTGCAGAGGTGAAAGCAAATGCACATGGCATCAAGGCAGAATATGATCGGGTATTATTCCAAGGAACCTTTACAAAGCTGGGATAAAACGTAACAAAAATAATGGGAATCAGACAAAATTGTCCATTTGTTAGAGTCATACTGGGCTCAAAAGAAGCTGGTTGTGGTTGTTGAAGGTCAGTCATCTCAGCTCCAGGACATCTCTGCAGGAGTTCCTCAGGGTAGTTTTCTAGAGCCAACCATCTTCAGCTGCTTCATCAATAACCTTCCCTGCATCATAAGGTCAGAAATGGGAATGTTCGCTGTTGATTGCACAATGTTCAGCACCATTTACAACTCCTCAGAAACTAAAACAGTCCATGTCCAAATGCAGCAAGACCTGGACAATATCCAGGCTTGGGCTGAAAAAGGGCAAATAACATTTACATCACATAAATGCCAAGCGATGACCACTTGCAATAAGAGAGAACATAACCATTTACACCTCGACATTCCATGAATCCAATACTGTCCATATCCTGAAGGTTACTATTGACCAGAAATTGAACTGGACTAGCAACATAAATACAGTGGCTACAAGAGCAGGTCAAAGGCTAGGAATACTGCAGTGAATAACTCAGTTCCAAACTCCCCACTTGCCTGGATGACAACACTCAAGAAGCTTGACACCCTCCTGGACAAAGCAACTAACTTGATTGGCACCACAACCATAAGCATCTATTCCCTCCACTACTGATGGTCAGTAGCACTAGTGTGTACAAGATGCGCTGCAGAAGTTCACCAAGGCTCCTTAGAAAGCACTTTCCCAACTCTCAGCCAGTACCATCTTGAAGGTAAAGGGCAGCAGATTTATGGTAACGCTTCCACCTGCAAATTTCCCTCCAAGCCATTCGTCATCCCGACTTGGAAATACATCGCTGTTTTTCAGCGAAATTGGGTCAAAATTCTGGAATTCCTTCACTAATGGCATTGTGGGTCTACTACCCGACATGGACTGCAATGGTTCAAGAAGGTAGTTCCCACCACCACCTAAATGGGCAACTAGGGACGGGCAATAAATGCTGGGCCCAGCCAATAACACCCACATGCCTCGAATGAATGAATCAAAAACACAAGGCGATGGCTTTGGAAAGAGTAAGATGTAATGAGGTGAAATGTTGTAAAATTAAATTGAGAGGTTGAAAGCCCTTTGATTGTAGCAGGATGGGAAAGTTGGGGAAGGGGTGAATGTCTACAGTTCTCAGACCCTGTGAGTTAACGAGATGGGATTGCAGTTGGCAGGATGTCGCTTGAGTAAAATCGTGGCTGATTATCGAAGGCATTGTCTGTCTTGTGTCGGAGAGGAGATAAACCAAGAAACCTTAATATTTCTTCTTCTTCAAACTGTCTCAACAGCACCTGGACCTGATAATCTTATGCAGCTGGTTATTGCTTTACCCATTGCGGTGATGTTGGTGATAATTAGTCTGGTGTTAATGCTGTATTTCTTCAACAAGAAGAGGTAAGACCCATCATGTTGTTACCTTGACAGTGTTTAGTTGCCGTTTTTGGCTTTGGTCTAAATCAGGGAGTGATATTTTCCCTGGAGTGTCAGGCGCTGAGGGGTAACCTTACAGAGGTTTATAAAATCATGAGGGGCATGGACAGGGTGAATAGCCAAGGGAGTCCAAAACTAGGGGGCGTGGGTTTAAGGTGAGTGGGGAAAGATTTAAAAGGGACCTAAGGGGCAACTATTTTCACACAGAGGGTGGTGCGTGTATGGAATGAGCTGCCAGGGGAAGTGGGGGAGGCTGGTACAATTACAACATTTAAAAGGCATCTGGATGGGTAAATGAATAGGAAGGGTTTAGAAGGATATGGGCCAAATGCTGGCAAATGGGACTAGATTAATTTAGGATATCTGGTCAGAATGGACAAGTTGGACTGAAGAGTCTGTTTCCCGGCTGTATAGCTCTATGACCCTTCTGTGTGTCCTTCTCTGACTCCCCTGCATCTTCCTGCCCAGCTACCTTGTCCTGTCTCCGCTGGAACAGAGCTGTGCCTAGTGTTGCATACCAGCTAATCGGAACAAACCTGCAGTGTGCGCATTGATGATCCACTGTTTGGCCAAGCTTCTCCTGCACTGTTTCCATTCTAGCACAGAGCACCTCCAGTAATAGTCCACCAGCCCGTTATTTCCTCATTGTCTGCTCCAAGAAAATGGTGATTTAAATGGGCCCAGAATTTGTGAGGGTGATCACAGCGAAACGCACGCTGCCATTCCTATTTAAAACTGCCAGCAGCTTCTGATGGGCGCACGTGCAGTAAATGCAACGATTAGGAGTTACTATCTCTGAAGCATTGTTTGTCTGTAGAGCACCCGTGGTGCTGTTATGGTAGATACCATTAACACAGCGGTCATTTTCCATACAGTTAAGGTGAACGGGCTGATTGTTACCTTTCGTAGAATTCCTACAGTGTGGAACCAGGCCATTCAGCCCTTCAAGTCCACACTGAAGAGCATCCCAGCCAGACCCACTCCCCTACCTTATCCCTGTAACCCTGCATGTCCCATGGCTAACCCACCTAGCCTGCACATCCCTGAACACTACAGGCAATTTAGCATGGCCAATCCACCCTAGCCTGCACATCTTTGGACTGTGAGAGGAGACCGGAGCACCTGGAGGAAACCCACGCAGACACGGGGAGGACATGCAAACTCCACACAGCCCGAGGCGGGGATTGAACCCGGCTCCCTGGCGCTGTGAGGGAGCAGTGCTAACCACTGAGCCACGCCCTTTTTTTAAAAAATGATTCAAAGGCTCTACTTCCTTCCTCTTTCCATAGAATCACAGAATCCCTACAGTGCGGTAGCATTCTATCGAGTCCACACCGAGGATCATCCCCTCGCTCCCCGCATCGTATTACTGTAACCCTGCCATGGCTACCCAACCTGCACATCCCTGGACATTATTGGAAATAACTACTTCATATTTTGATAATCCAGCCGGGGCAGGATCAGATGCTCATCTGTCCGTACTTTATATCATTTTAACGTGCACCAAAGGAGTTGATGACATTCCCAACCCAGGGAAGGTATTCCGTGTTTATGGAATCAGTCTTGTACACGACATGTATGTTGCCTGTTTGAAGGTGGCATCTATTCTTTGTGGAGCCGTGGGAAGTGGCACCCTGCCAGTCAGCTGAGGATCTTCAGATACCATTCTTGCCTCTTTACCTAATCAATTTGGATCAGTAATTTCCAAAGATCAAAGGGAGGTTTTCCCATTCCAAGGGTTTAGTTATCAGTGAAGGAATCTCTTGTTGGGCATTGCCTGGCGTCTTCCAGTGTAAAAATATTTGACGTTGTGATATTGGCTGTGGGTTTGTTAACACATCTCTCTCTCTCTCTCGTGCAGAAATAGTGACAGACTTCCAAACGGAGTCCTGTATGCCTCTGTGAACCCAGAGTATTTCAGTGCTGCTGACAGTGAGTATTGGGCAAAATCTAAAATTACACCGCTCGCCTTGAATGAGCAGAGGCTTGGTGGCCGTGGGTGGTGTGGGTGTGTGGGTGTGGGTGTGGGTGTGGGTGTGGGTGGTGTGGGTGGGGGGGGGGGGGGGGGGGGGGGGGGATGAGGCAGCAGTTGCGGGGATTGGGGGAGGCCACAAGGCAGCATCGACTAACCCGAAAACCTGAACACACTCTCTCCCTCCATAGAGGTTGCCTGGCCTTTTGGCCTTCTTGTTTGTACTTTGGATTTGTAACGTCTAGGATGCTTTGCTTTTGCAGGAGTAATGCATTTGACTCACCCAGGCTTGTTCCTCATGCTGTTCGCCAGGCTATTTCGGTCTCCACATCCCCGGGCTTACCCTCTGCCCACTTAGACACCTGAATTAATTGTGCATCACATGGGCCAATGGGCACTGATGTCCTCCCTACTTCTATGGTGCCCAAACTTGACTGTGTATTTGAAGTGAGGTCCAGAAAGGATGGAGTAGCTTTTATGAAATTTGCAGGAGTGCCAAGAGAGAGTCTACTTTCGTCTGTTCAGTAGGTTTCCTTCCAATCAGATAAGGCTAAAGGAAGCTTTAATAGCAATGTTCAGACTTGACTCTTGTGGATTAAGTAGGAGGACCCTGTTTATACTGACAGAAGGGATGGTAACCAGAGATGAAAGATGTTGGCAATAGAAACAGAGGGGAGGTGAGAGGTTCTGTTTTAGACTGAGAGTTGCGATGATTTGAGGCAGTTTTTATTTGTTCACTGTTTGCATGGGATGTGCACATCGCTGGCAAGGCCTGCATTTGTGGCCCCAGAGTGGCCTGCTCGGATATTTCAGGGGCAGCTAAGAGTCATCTACATAGCTGTGAGTCTGGAGCCACATGTAGGACCAGACCAGGTAAGGAAGCAGGTTTCTGTCCCTACAAGACA
The DNA here is from genome assembly GCF_021869965.1 of Rhincodon typus. Classification (NCBI taxonomy): domain Eukaryota; kingdom Metazoa; phylum Chordata; class Chondrichthyes; order Orectolobiformes; family Rhincodontidae; genus Rhincodon; species Rhincodon typus. Next base: position 19,238,749 of record NC_063367.1, on the reverse strand, counting down.
TTAGGGAACTAGATGGATGCTTTCAAACAGTTGATGTTCTCATGATACTTGAGAGGCAAGATGGATTGAGTGTTGAGAAACGAATTGGGTGAATGCTTACAAAGGTGCAGAGGTACGCAAGGAGATAGGAGGGTCGCTCTTTCGAAAGCCTAACACAGCCACGTTGGGCACAAGAACCCTTGCTGCAAGGTGTGATTCCAGTGTTTCATTGGGCCCTTTTCAGTGAAGTGTCTTTGTTATTTTACACAGTGTACGTGCCAGATGAGTGGGAGGTCCCACGCGAGAAGATCACCATGACCCGTGAGTTGGGACAAGGCTCCTTTGGGATGGTTTACGAGGGCGTTGCCAAGGGTGTGGTGAAAGGCGATCCGGAGACTAGAGTGGCAATCAAAACTGTCAATGAGTCAGCCACGATGCGCGAACGAATCGAGTTCCTCAACGAAGCGTCGGTGATGAAAGAGTTCAATTGTCATCATGTGGTACGTATAAAGAGACAGAGATTCTAAAGAGCATTTCTCCCCTGGACCCTGCAGTATTATGGAGGCAGTGTATTCCAATTTTGGTTAAATCAGGAACCGTATAACACTAAAGTACAGCACAGGTGCAGACAGATTTGTCAGTGTATAACGTAGGGGTACAGTACTGGGGCTGGGGGCAGGGGGAGGGGGAAAACGAGTCTGTCACTGCATAACACAGGGGTACAGTACCGGGGGGAACAAGTCTGTCACTGTATAACACTGGGGTACAGTACTGGG
>NC_063367.1:19227445-19237894 GCF_021869965.1 Rhincodon typus | reverse complement strand
GGTGGGGACAGGTCTGTCACTGTATAACAGTAGGGTACAGTACCGGGTGGGGACAGGTCTATCGCTGTATAACACGGGGATACTGTACTGGTGTAAAAGGGTCCATTGTTTCATGACTGTCAAGTTGCGTCAAAGCGGCTTTGACACCTGCACCCTGACACTTTCTTTTTATTTTGGAGGGTTTTGAGGGGGTGCATTGTGTTGTGAAGTTAGGTAGAGTGCTTGTAGATTGGGCAGCAGAAATTTAGAATTTGGCATTTGTAAAGTGCTAGAGGGGAAAGTATTGCAAGGTCCCTTTTACAAAATGATGTGCTTTTCTGTGCTTAGAGATTTAAAATGGATTGCTATGGGCAGCAGTTTGCAAGTACATAAAGAGCACCCAAAATTTTTGTAGCAAAAGGCTGTACAGTTAGCAGGTCAAGCAGCAACAGGCTTTTGAATTTAGGCAATCAATTTGAACCTGGCACTTAGATACCCAAAACCAATTAAAGGTAAATCTGATGGTTTTGACCACATAGGACCGATCCTACAGTAAGAAATATTGATATTTCATCAAGGATATGAAAGAAGGGGGCAGTTGGACAAAGACCTCAGAGCTAACTACAGTCTGCCAGAGTTAACAGCCCTTAGCTCTCAAGAGAGAGTTGTTGTCTCCCACAGTCTCCTCTATGTCTTAGAGAAAGCAACATCTAAATAACAACAATACCAACGGTGTAACTAGTAAATATTCCTGACAGAAGAATCCATGGAGAAGGCACAGAACATTCCAGAAGACGTAACCCGGCTGTAATTTCGAGAGACTAACTTCTTTTTTTATTATTATATAAGTGGAAGTTGTACTATGTGGAAGAGCATGCCATGAGAATCTTGTTTTATTCGGGAATAGTTAGTAGTTCGAAGGGATTTATTCAGTTTGTTGATAGTTTAGTTAATTTGTTTACTGTTAGATTTAGATAAATAAATTGTTACTTGTTGATTGTAAAGTGAGTGTCAGGGATTTGTTTTTTATAACCACTAAAAGTTTCTGAAGAGCAGGTTACACCACTTTTCACACTCCTTTTACAGGGCGAGAGGTTCTTGGGGAGTCAGGGAGGGGGTTGGGGGTATTGGGTTTGGGTGGTCAATCTCTGTTTTATACCAATCGTAATGTATTACTGCCGAAGGAAGCAGGCCGGACAGTGAAATTCAGGTTATAATTAGCTCGACTGCAATCACCTTGAATGCTAGAATTGGCTTGCCGAATGGCCTCTTCCTGTTACTTATGTTGGACCTTGTGTCTGAATCTATACAGCCATTGACTGATTCAACAACAACTTGTGTTGGTATAGCGTCTTCCATGTGATAAAATGTCCCAAGGTGTGTAAAGTCATTTGCTGAGCCGGGGTGGGGGGTTCGAGGGGGGGAGCAGGAGCGGTGTGTATGTATGTGGGCCTGCCATATTGAATGGGTTCTGTTGTATCTCAGGTACGCCTGCTTGGTGTTGTATCCCAAGGGCAGCCGACTTTGGTGATCATGGAACTGATGACACGTGGAGACCTGAAGAGCTACCTACGGTCGCTGCGACCGGATGCAGAGGTGAGTGACGGCTGTCGATCCACAGACTGTTTAACTCCTCTCCATCACTCAGTGGGCAGTTGGGTTCTCGACAGATGGGAGTGGCATAATTGCCCCAGAAATGGGGAGCATTCATGAGCGTGATGGTAGGCCACACCCAACATCAGATCTTGAAAGCGAGTGCCAGAATCCAATTAAAACAGTAACCTTTGAAATAAATCCAGTGGGTGGCACCATTAATTCTCAGAGCTCTTCTTGGTCCGTCCTCCCTCCCCTCCATCATCTGTTCTTTCTTTTGTTCAGTAAAAGCCTCGTGGTATTATCACTGGACTGTTAATCCAGAGACCCAGATAATCTTCTGGGGATCCAGGTTCGAATCCTGCCGTGGCAGATGTTGGAATTTGAATCCAATAAATTTCAGGAATTTAGAGTCTAATGATGACCATGAATCCGTTGTTGAGTGTCAGGAAAAACCCATCTAGGTCACGAATGTCCTTTAGGGAAGGAAACTGCCATCCTTACCTGGACTGACCCACAGCAATGTGGTTGACTCTCAACTGCCCTCTGGGCAATTAGGGATGGGCAATAAATGCTGCCTGGTCAGCGATGCCCTCATCCCGTGAATGAATTTTAAAAAAAATTCAGTCTTGGTAGGGCGGGGGGGGGCATCAACAAAGTAACTATTTGTTGCCTAACCCTTGAGAAGGTACAGGCCATGGTGAGCTGCCTTCTTAAATCAATATTCAAGCCCAGACGGTCAAATTCATCTCCTGGTGCTATTGGAGAGGGAGATTCCCATGTTTGTGCAGAGTGTGTCCATTGGAGGGGATCCTGAGAGTGATGGCATTCTCACATAAGTTTAATGGCAGTAAATTCTCTACCTCTTCTCCTGGCCTCCTTGTTTGAGTACCACTCTTAAAGGAAAACAGAAAATGCTGGAAACACTCCGTGTCTCCGAGCTGACGTTTCAATCAGTGATTTGTTTACAGCTGATGAGAGCTTGCAGACCTGCTGAGTGTTTCCTGCACCTTCTGCGGGGACCTGAGTTTATTCAATGGTTAAGTGTTTTCTGGTGAGAGCTAGCATTGAAAGGCAAACAACAGAAAGAGATGGGATTGATGTGTAGTAGTGGAGCTACAGTGGTATATAACAAGCTGCTCCTCATTCTCAGTCAGGGTGATGATTAGGTGCCCTTTTTCAAGGTCTTTAGCAGCGCTGCTACAAAGCAGTCAGTATGAAGTCTGAAATAACTGCCTGAGCTAAGGGTGGCATGGTGGCTCAGTGGTTAGCACTGCTGCCTGACAACACCAGGGATCCAGGTTCGATTCCACCCTTGCGTGACAGTCTATGGGGAGTTTGCACATTCTCCCTGTGTCTGCGTGGGTTTCTTCTGGGTGCTCTGATTGTCCAAAGATGTGCAGGTTAGGTAGATTGGTTGTGGTAAATTACCCTGTAGCGCCCAGGGACATGTAAGTTAACTGGGTTAGCCATAAAAAATGCAGGGTTACAGGGATCGAGTAGGGTGGTGGGTTTGGGTGGGGATGCTCTTCGATATGGACTCGATGAGCCGAATGGCCTGCTTCCTCACTGTAGGGATTCTATGATTCTATGATTCTATTCTATGAATCCCTCCATTTCACTTTAATGTGAACATACATTGTCCATCAGTAATTTCTTGAGCAGTCTTAGTTAGGAAAATGTTCCCAGTTGTTTGTAACTCTGCAAAATGGAATTGTGCATAAAATGCAATTTTATAGGTTCTGCCCCACTCCCAATCTGCCTGTTGGAGTCTCATTTTCCAACACAATGCAAATCCTCTTCATTGAAACAGCAATGTAGCTGCAGAGCAATCACTAGGTGAAAACAGAAGCTATTTATAGCCTACCACAAGAAAGGGCAAGCCTGAAGCTTGAGCTGGTGTAGGGAACTTTCACTGTGCAGTGGGCTAACATGTTGGTGACCGTTCTCCTTTCTCCTGAGCTGATCTTGACCGAAGCGTGTAACTCTGGAGGAAAATCTGATGGTCTAACTCAACAACTTGGGCTGTCCAATTACGGTTAGAGGTCGGCCCACTGTAACTAGATGTCCAGGAGCCATTAGACACTGAATTTGGGTTTAATACGGGGACACATGCAGTGCTACTGGATGCGTCAAATAATTCTCTGGATCTCCCAACAGAATAATCCAGGCCAGCCACCACCCACCCTGAAGAAGATGACACAGATGGCAGGCGAGATTGCAGATGGAATGTCTTACCTCAACGCTAATAAGTTTGTTCACCGGGATCTTGCTGCCCGGAACTGCATGGTGGCTGAAGATTATACGGTGAAGATTGGAGGTGAGTTTTCCGGATTGTAGCAGCCGTGAATCCCTGGGTCATCTGGTCTAGCCAGCATCAACCTCAAGAAGCAGGACTCAACCATGTTGTTTGTCTGTGTTGCACTATGTGATGTCAGCCTTGGCTCAGTTGCCAGCAGCCCTGGCTCTGAGTCAAAGTTGCAGGTTCAAGTCCTACTCCAGAGTCTGAACAGAAGATGTGGGAGCAAGACTAGGCCTTTGGCCCTTCCAGCCTGCTCTGTCACTCAGTAAGATCATGACTGATCTGTCCTGGTCTCCTCTCCATTTCTCCTTTCCGTCCCCCGTAACCTTCGACTATCACAAAACTGTCTAACTCAGGTTTGATTCAATGGCCCACATGCGACTGCTTTCTGCGGAAGAAAATTCCACAGAGTTACAACCCCTTAGAAGCACAGAAACCCTCTTTGTTTCTGTCTTCAAACCCTCCTCACCTCTCAGTGTTAAACAGAGACCCTGGTTCTGGTCTCCCCCACAAGAGGAAGCCTCCTTCTGTCCACCCTGTTCAATCCCACCGATTCTTACATATTGGAATAAGAGCCCCTCTCATTCTTCCTAACACCAATGGGTGTAGGCCTAATCTGTTCGACCTTTCTTCATCAGTCTTTTGTACCAAGGATGAGTCAAGGGGAACTGATGGCCTAGTGGTATTATCGCGAGACAATTGATCCAGAGATCCAGCTAACGTTCTGGTGACCTAGGTTTGAATCTCACCATGGCAGATGGTGGAATTTGAATACAATAATAATCTGGAAATGAGAGCTTAAAGATGACCACGAAACCATTGCCAATTTAGGGAAGGAAACTACCATCCTTACCTGGTCTGGTCTACATGTGACTCCAGGCACCATAGCAAGTGGTTGACTCTTAACTGGCTTCTGGACCATTAGGGATGGGCAATAAATACTGGCCTGGAAATTTATGTTTCTTAAAAATTGTCCACATGGGCAGGTAAGGAATGGTCCGAAGGGGCCGTGAATACCGGTCGCTGACCCAGGCAGGATCAGCACAGTGAGGAGAAAGTGATTATTTGAACCAGCTGCCATGTTTCATCTGCTGTGTGACACCCCTTAAAGTTGTTTGAAATAACCTGACTTTTGGAAGGGCAAGCTTTTTCTGGGCTTGGTTTGATCTAATGAAAACACCGAGACCATTCCAACATGTCTGTCCTTCTCCCACAGATTTTGGGATGACGCGTGACATCTACGAAACGGATTATTACCGGAAAGGAGGGAAGGGGTTACTGCCAGTTCGCTGGATGTCACCAGAATCACTGAAAGATGGCGTTTTCACCACCCACTCCGATGTCTGGTATAGCCACCCCTTTGATGTGATTTGGTCAAGCTGAGTGAGTGGTCAGATGTATGGCACATACAGAATAAAGAGGATAAATTCCAGATTTGGGAGCAAGAACAGGAAGGCAGACTGTTACCTGAAGGGCTACAAATTAAGAGAGGGCCATGGGCAACAAGACCTGGGTGCCCCTGTACGCTGTCATTGGATGTGAGCATTGCGGGTGCAGAAGGTGGTCGAGAAGGCCTTCATGGCGAGAGGATTTGAGTACTGGAGCAGGGCTGTCTTGCTGCAATTGTACAGGGCCTTGGTGAGACTACACCTGCAATCTTGTGTACAGTTTGGTCTCTTTATCTGCGAGAGGGTAATTTTCTATGGAGGAAGTGCAACAGATGCCAGACTGATTCCTGGGATGGCAGGACTGATGCATGAGGAAAGGTTGAATTGATGAGACTTCTATTCACAAGAAAGAGGGGGGAGTAATATAGAAACCTATTGAATTCGAACAGGGCTAGACAAGATAGATGCAGGAGGGATGTTCCTGGTGACTGGGGAATCCAGAACCATGGGTCAAAGGATATGGGATAAACCATTTAGGGCTGAGATGAGGAGACATTTCTTCACCCAGCGAGTGGTGTCCTGTGGATTTTGCTATCACGGAAAGCAAGACATTGTATGATTTCAAGAAGGAGTTGGATATAGCATTTGGGAATCAAAGGATATGGGAAAAGAGGATCAGGCTATTGAGTTGGATGGTCAGCCATGATCACAGTGAATTGCACAGTAGGCTCGAAGGGCTGAATGGCCTACTTCTGCACCTATTTTCTATGTTTTACTTTCTCTTAACCTTTAACTCTCTGTTTACCTCTTTTTCTCAAAGCCAGTCAGCCTGGTAGACAAAAAAAATTTCCCGAACTATTTACCGGAGCCGAAGCATGTATTTTAAACACACAAACATATTGCAAGCTTAAATATTGTGGTGCCTTTTTGTTTGATAACCAAGCTTTTTATTTATGTCAGCTGTATGTTGCCCTGTGAATAATTCCCACAATGTTTTCAGTAGATTCCACAAATGCTGTTCCCTCAATGTTTTACATATTGCGGGCTGAAATCTCAAATGTTCAGAGGCAGTGCTGTCTATGGGTAATCTTCCTTGTTTATAATCTCTCCATCATATCTTGCACTCCTGATCCCAGAAAGTAGATCTCTTCCTTGCTTCCCCTCCCCGAGTGACAATTAACTCTTTAGGGATTGTAGCTTTTCCTGAAGTTTGTACCAAATTATTTTTCCAAGTTGATTTTATTGAATATAGTGCATTACAGTCAATGAAGTAATTTTCACTGGGTAGTAACTATTGTACTGGAGGAAGCACAGCCACCAATTTGTGTACAGCAAGGTGCCACAAAAGTAATGTGATGATAACCAATTAATGTTATTTCTATTCCTTCACGGGATGTGGGCGTCGCTGGCTGGGCCCAGCATTTATTGCCCGTCCCTAGTTGCCCCTTGAGAAGGCGGTGGTGAGCTGCCTTCTTGAACTGCTGCAGTCCACCTGCCACAGGTAGACCTACGATGATGATAGCGAGGAAGTTCCAGCGTTGCGAGGGATAAATAATGGCCATGACACTGGGGACAAGTTACTTGAACCTCCTCAAAGTAGCACCATGGAATCTCCTACATCCACCTGAAGAGTTAGACAGGGAACCAGTTTAATGTCATTTGTGAAAACAGACATCTCCAACTGTGCAGCGCTGCCTCAGCAGTGACATCCTGGATGAGAGTTCTCCTAGTTGGAGAACCTGCAGCCTCAGGAGGAAACAGTGTAACAGTTATGGGTTTTGCTGTGAGCTTTGCTTCCAAAGGTGACAAGTTTGAGGATGTAATCTCCCACCTGTCAAATCCCGACGAACTCGCGCATTCCTTCCAGGATAACGGCTTTGGCATTGTGAGCTGGTAGCTGTGGTCTCCCTCTGTTGTCGATTCACAATGTTCCTGTTGACAGGAACCCTAGAAAACATTGTGAAACTTCTGGAGAACCCAGCCTCTTACCCTCGTCTCGTCCCAAAGTTTAAAAACCACACAAGGGAGATGGTAGTGTGGTGGTACTATCACTGAAGTGGTAATTCCGAGGCCCAGCCTAATGCTTTTACATCATTGGCTCAAATCCCACAACAGCAGCTGTTTTCAATATCAGGAAATAAAGCCTTAGTGACTGACTGTGATTATAGTAAAATCTCATGCTTCAGGGAGGGACATCTGTCCTTACCTGGTCTGACCTACAAGTGACTGCAGATTTTAATGGGAAGGCAACGGCCTAGTGGTGTTATCGCTGGGCTGTTAATCTAGAGACCCGGATAACGTTCTGGGGACCTGGGTTCAAATCCTGCCACGGCAGATGTTGGAATTTAAATTCAATAAAAATCTGGAATTAACGATCTAGTGATGACCATGAATCCATTGCCGATTGTTGGAAAAACCCATCTGGTTCACTAATGTCCTTTAGGGAAGGAAACTGCCATCCTTACCTGGTCTGGCCTACACGTGACTCCAGACCCACAGCAATGTGGTTGACTCTGAACTGCCCTCTGGACAATTAGGGATGGGCTATAAATGCTGCCTGACCAGCGACACCCTCATCCCATTAATGAATAAGTAAAAAAAAACAAAAAAAAATCCACAACTGCAGTAGTTTCTTCAAGGAGTTGCAGTCATATCAAACATTCCGCTAATGGCAAGATTTGTTCAAGAGGTTCTCTGGTAAAGGAGACACCACGTTTTGAACCTGCTTCTCAACAGCCAAACCTGACCTTCATTTGAAATAGATTTATGCTGCCGGACTCGGTTTTTTTTCTAGATTCTCTGACAGCTAATTAGCTGCAGTTCCTGAATGTCCCAAAAATGAAGGAATAGTATCCTATGTCTTTATTACCTCTATCTGCAGCCTTTTTTTAAAAAATGTTTAGAAAAATAACCTTGTTAAAATCTGCTTGGTCAGCCTTTTCTCTTGTGCTTTCTGATCCCCAGCACAGCCCATGTACAAAGTTTCTTTCTTGACTTATAAAATGAGGGAACAGTGGTAAAGGAAGAAGTGAAATGCCTAAACAAAAAAACGCACATAACTGCAGATGCTGGAAATCTGAAGCAGAAATAGCGGGAGGAACTCATCAAATCTGGCAGCATTTGTGGAGAGGAAGCAGCGTCAACCTTTCAGGAACAGTTCTGAAGAAGGGTCACTAGATCTGAAACGTTAACTCTGTTCCTTTCTCCACAGATGCTGCCAAATGTTTCAGTCAAATGTCTGCTGCCTGTGATCTGTTGAAGGCATTGTCTCATTTCTGGAATGTAGCTGCTCCAGACTGCACAGCCCCTGTTGTGATCGTTCACACACTGAATCAAATACGGTAGTTGCTTAACTGAGTAGGGCATCGCAGTCCAGCCCAATCCTGCCCTGCAGCTGCTGTCCCTACACAAATGGCACAATGTTCTTTAGAAGCTGATAGGACGGTGAGGATGTGTTGGGAGGCTGGTGAGAGTGAAGCAGCTTGGTGCCGTTCTATCCCCTGGCAGTCCACTGACCCTCATCTCTGCCTTTCTGTCGGGGCATTGTTCACAGACTTGCACGTTCTTGGGCAGATTAAGCGCGTTGGATGCGGAATGTTTTCCATGATGTGTCCCTGGAACCTGGCAAGTGCCTGCAAGCTGGACCCAGCAATAGTCACAAGCTGTTGTCTCCTTCTCAATATTTCTGCTGAGCTTTGAGTGTTTTGAGTCCTCTTCAAATAAAAGTCTAGTTTTAGAGTCATACAGCATGGAAGCAGACCCTTCGGTCCAACTGATCCATAGTGACCAAATTTCCCAAACTAAAATAGACCTGTTTGCCTGTGTTTGGCCCATATCCCTCTAAACCTTTCCTGTTTATGTACCTGTCCAAATGTCTTTTAAATGTTGTGCCTATATCTGCTACTTCCTCTGGCAGTTCATTCCACATACGAACCACCTTTTGTGTGAAGAAGTTGTCCCTCAGGTCCCTTTTAAATCTTTCTCCTCTTGCCATAAACCTATGTCCTGTAGTTTTGAACTCCCCTAGTCTAGGGAAAAGACCTTTGCTATTCACCTTATCTATGCCCCTTATGATTTTATAAACCTCCACAAAGTCATCCCTCAACCTGCTACGGTCCAGTGAGAAAAGCCCCAGCTTTTTCAGCCTGTCCTTATAACTCAAACCCTCCATTCCTGGTAACATCCTTGTAAATCTTTTCTGCACCCTGTCCAATTTAATGATATCCTTTCTGTAGCAGGGCGACTGTTAATGAATTTGCCATTTTGTTTAAGAGGTAAACCAATTGATTTTGCAATACAGTAGATAAGGTCTGAGGATAATTTAAGTTGGTTGCATTTTCAAAAGAAGGCTGCAACTCACTATGTTTACATGGCACGTCGCTCATGCTAATAGTTCCTAGGCACTGCACAGGAGGGATCCTCAGGTGTTTGATAGCGTTACACAACAGGCCATGAGGACAGGGAACAGGCAGGGGTTTCTGAGGGAGTTCCAGAGTTTGCGGTGTCCATAGCTGACAGTGAAGGTGCTGGTGTTGGGGTGAGGAACCTTGGGGATTTAGCGGAGGTTAGTCGAGCTAGTTCACAGAGATAGATAGAGTGGTTGTGAGACGAGGCAATCAAATGGTTTGAGAACAAAGATGAGAATCTTAAACCAAGACATCGATGGATTTGTAATGAATGGGATAATTATTTTGCTGCTTTTGTTTGCAGGTCCTTTGGTGTGGTCCTCTGGGAGATAGCCACTCTGGCAGAGCAGCCGTACCAGGGGATGTCCAATGAGCAGGTTCTGCGGTTTGTGATGGAGGGTGGTTTGCTGGAGAGACCGGAATCGTGTGCGGACAGCCTGTAAGTTTAAACACCGACTGGCAGCTACTGTTTGGGCAACAGCTTTACAGAACTGGCTGGTGTCAGCATTGAAATATTAATGTCCAGTTTACAAAATCCACGCGAGTGCAACTGCTTCACTTATGACACTTACTGTGTTTTGTTCCTCCTTAATCCCCTTCTTTAATCCCACCTTCACCCCCTCCTTAATCCCCTCCTTTAATACCCCCTTCAATACCCCCCTCACCCCCTCCTTAATCCCCTTCTTTAATACCCCCTTCACCCCCTCCTTAATCCCCTTCTTTAATACCCCCTTCACCCCCTCCTTAATCCCCTTCTTTAATACCCCCTTCACCCCCTCCT
>NC_063367.1:19221079-19227345 GCF_021869965.1 Rhincodon typus | reverse complement strand
CCCCCTTGCCCCTCTCCCCTCTCCCCTCTCCCTCCATCTCATGAGCAACTCCTGTGTGACTATGACATGGGTGGATGTTGGGGGATGTATATTGGTGGCTGGAGAACTGTACCCCAGTCTGTGTTGGGGTGTAAGGGGCTGCATGTTGTACTTTATGTTAAACAAATTGCCGGAAAGTCTAGCAAGAGTGTTCTGGCGAGTTGAAATTAAATCCAGCCTTTTCCATACTTGGGGCACATTATAAATAAGTATTTACTTGCCTGCTCTCCATACATGTACATCTCTATCACTGTGCGATGCACTAACTCCTACTATGGCCTGTAGCAGCCAGCCCATAAACTAACGTCATCCATCTGTGGAGGGGGGGAGTCCATCACATGCTGTTATTCACCCTGATATCACACACACGGGCACTCACTCTCGCTGTTTGTGGCCTTCTGAATCCTCTACTGCAGCTGTAAAGCATTGAAACTGTGGGGCTGCCGTGTGACTGAGCGGCAGCTGGTTTGTCTATTTTGTATTTTGAGGTCAGCAGCTGAGAGTGCGGGCCACTCTTTATAGATCTACCGCATTTTGCAGTCAGGGGCTTTGAAACAAATTACCCGTTTCTCTGTCAACCCTGTTTCCTGCCCCACCTTCATTGGTAGATATTTTGCCCCAATTTGATGTTTCTCAACCACAAGTTGACCCTCTGCAAATCGAATGTGACTGGCCAGACTTGCGTTTATTATCTGTCCTCAAACCGAGTAGCCATTTAGGGGCATGGAAAACCCAGCCATGTTGCCGTGGGCCTGGAGTCACCTGTAGGCCAGACAGGGTAAGGATGACAGATTTCCTTCCCTAGACAGGATATGGGAATGTGAAAATTGCAGAGAGTTTTGTGGCCACAGTCACTGACGTTGGTCATTGACTTCGGACCCAGAGCAATAGCCCAGAACTCTGGGTTTCAGTTCCACTCGCAATGCCCCTACCCCAGCATATTCCCAGTTACAGGAGCTGTACCATGTGTGCATGCAACTCACCTCGTGGTTGTACACTGTTTCCTAAACCAATGCCGCAGAGCTCTCCCTACATCCATCGCTACCTCTCCCCACCCCTCTCTGTCTGACCCCGTCCTCCTGTTTTCCCCTCTCCCTCCTTCCCCCTTTCCTCTCTGCCCTCTTCCCCCTCATTCCCTCCCGCTCTCTCTCCATCCCCTCTTCCCTCCCCATACTCTCCATCTCCTCCACTCCCTCCCCCTCGAGCTGCCTCTTCACCCTCCTCTACCTTCAGCCTTCCTCCCCCCCATTTCACCCCTCTGTGCCTAATCCTTCCTTTCGGCTGGTGTGTCCTGTTGGCCTTGCCTCTTGCTCAGGTTGGATTGTGGGACATCAGCTGCTGTGAGGTGTCCCTACCGGAGTTTTGCCATTGTCTGCGTCGTCCTGAACTGTGCTTTTTCACGGATTTGGGGGTGATTTTTGCTGCTTCCATAACTGGTTTCTGTCTGCGCCTCCCCCTTGTCAGGTACGAGTTGATGCGGATGTGTTGGCAGTACAACCCCAAAATGCGCCCCGCCTTCATGGAGATCATCCAGACCATTAAAGATGACCTGGACCCATCCTTCAAAGAGGTCGCCTTCTTCTACAGCGAGGACTGCAAGGCCCGCGACATCGAGGAGTTTGAGATCGAGCCCGATAACATGGAGAGCATCCCCCTCGACCCGTCCTCCACCCTCCAACACACTGACAAGCACTCAGGCCACAAGGTGGAGAATGGACCCGGCGTGGTCCTCCGAGCCAGTTTCGAGGAACGGCAGCCCTACACCCACATGAACGGGGGCAGGAAGAACGAGAAAGTGTTCCCTTTGCCCCAGTCAACAGCCTGCTGATCCCCTCCACACTCCTCCCTGGAACCAAGACAAAAACACACACACACACACACACACACACACACACACACACACACACATATACAGGCACACACATACAGGCACACACACACAGACATACTGGTGCGCATGCACATGGATACATACACACATACAGGCCATACAGGCGCACACAGATACAGACACACACAGGCGCACATACACACACGCTACACACAGAAGCATACACACACACATTCACACAGAGAAAAATAAACCTTGTGTATCTCAGTAGATTTCAAACTGCCATTGCTGCACAGTGGAGAGGACATGTTTCAGTCGCCACACTAATTTTTTCATATGCAAACAGTTTTATTTCTGGGAAAAAAAAACACAACAGGGAGCTCAGCTGAACTTGTGATACAAGACGCTCAGTCCTCAATCTCTCACTGCTTCGTTGTCTAAACATATCTGAAGTCCAACAGAGGAACACTCAGCAGAGAACCTGCTTGGGCTATCCCCTCCGGTCCCTAGCACCGTCACAACCGGTCTTAGATATATAGATATACATGGATCCATAGTATCTATATATTTTTTAACTGATCTGACCCTCGGAATGGTTGCTGCTGGGAGCATCCAGTGCTTCTCGCTTCTGGGGCTGTCAGAAGTGTGTCTCGTGTGCGCTCGTCTCACACTGCAGCCAAATTTTGCCAAAATTCACAAAGAGGAAGAAACGGTTTTGTCGCAAAATGTGGTTTCAACTGGCAGGAGGGAGAGAGGAAAGAAGCAAAGCAAGGGTTTCAGGAAAAAGCAAGAAGCTTTCGCCTCCCTGGCCAAAGCCTGTTACTCCGACCTACTCTGGCATTGCCCGCCATGTCAAAGCAAAGTCGGGCAGAGGGGAAAGAAACGAAGTGGAGCCACAGTCGTCGGAAGAGCGTCCTGCAACGCTTCATGGGGGCGCAGTGTGTGAACTGACAGCCAAGGCGAGCGGAAATGAACAGAAGGAGCGAGAAGGACCCAGTCTCTAGAGAGAGTGTGTGTGAGTGCGTGTGTTTGTGTGGGGGGAGAAAAATACAGCAAGAGAAACAATAGACATAAAGAAGCAGTTTAAGTGCTAAGTATTTTCTGACATGATCAGTTACATTAGCGTTCTAGTGAATGGGTCTTGCAGTTCTATGTTTGACCATTGACCCTTTGGGTACTCATTGTGTCACTTTTATAACGTTTATGGTTTTTTTTTCCCATCTGTCTTTGAAAGAAAAGCTGCTATAATTTTTTTTGTTTCCTTAACTCTGGGGATGAAATCAATTTTACCTTCAGGTCTACTGCCTTGTTCCTCCCATTTCTCCCCACTGCCCCTTCCATCTTGTTCCTTCACCAGTTTCTTAATGCTTTGTACAACACTTCAAATTGACTTGTTTTTCTTCCCGATAATGGTTCCAATCTCGCAGCGTCACCATGAATTTCAGCCTTTTCTTTATTTAAAACAAAAAAGAAGTTATTCAAAAACCGGAGGATGGTCCCTTGACATTTTCTTACTGGTGTCATCGTCGCTCAGCACATTAATAGAAATCATTTTTTTTTCCCCCTCAAGTGATCCTCAAATGTAATTGAGCAGTAATGTTTTTTGAGAACATGTGTCTGAACTAGTACAGGGCATGGAATAAATATACTCAGGTCAAACAGTTTAATACTAGTACATGTCTTTCTCAGTGTTTCCATGTTCATTTTTGTGCATATGTGGAAAACGAGTAAGCTTTTCTCCCCTGCTTCCTCCAGCACCAAAAAACCCACCCAGTTTTTTTGTGTAACCAAATTGGGATAGTTACGCTGACAGCTCACGTATGATTATGCAGTTGTCTTTGTTTTATTTTTCTCGGCTACATATCTTTCTTGTCCAGATTTTTTTTGTTTAATTTCGTTTTCTGATTACTACCAAAATGAGGCTTTAGCAGGCCGGACCGGGCGGCCGTTTTGTAGTTCGCTGCGTTGTCCGTTTAACTGACTGTTTCAAAATCTGACATTGCAGAGTTCTTGTTTTTAGGGTTGTATAACTTAAAGTAACTGCTCCGTGCCAGTGCCAGGAGGAATGGTTATTATTAACTATATTAGCTTGTCAAAATCACTAATATCCAGTCCAACAGCCGAGCTAAAGAGAATTCTTTTGGGGAAAAAAAATGGTGTCTGGCATCACATAAACTCAAATATCAAGAGGAGAGCGTCTACTAATTATCAGGGAAGGTAGACATTCAAATAATTAATACGTGCATTTTCAGCCTTGTGCAAGGCTTTAGTGTGTTGAGACTGGGCCCACATTCACCTTATGGGTTGTAGCGTAACTGAAAGCAGCCCAACCTTTTCCTGATTTCAGGATGTCAGATTTTTCCAGCCTGTTCAGGTTGTGCAGTTCCTCACAGGTGCTTCACGGAGAACACAACACACAGGGACAGGCGAAGGTAGGGCTCGGGGATTTCAGAGCCGACACCTTGTGACTACGCTCCATTGCGACTCTCCTTGTATTTCCCGTTTGGGTGGAGGGGGGGGGGGTGGGGGGGGGGGGGGGGGGGGGGGGGGGTGGGGGGGGGGGGGGGGGGGGGGGAGGGGGGGGGGGGGCGGTGGGTGTTAGTTTTATACATGCCGTTTATTTAAACCTCTGCCAAGTTGATGGGGCTGAAGCTGCGATTTAGCCAAATACTGACGTGCTCAGAGATGCCAACTTTTTATTTTGAGTTGGTCGCACGCGCTCGTGTTCTCTGTCGCCTGGACGATGGAGAAAATGTACAATTTGTAGAGGTGGGGAGGACGGGGGTGGGGGTGGGGGTGGGGGCGCGGGCGCGGGCGCGGGCGCGGGGAGGACTTTTGTTCAAAGATTTGCTTCCAAACCTGACTGGCCTGGAAGGAGGTGAACAAAAGTTCCAGCAAAACAAAAAGAAAGGAGATCGATATTTTTGACCGATGGTTACTTTAAAGTTTGTAGTGTTTTTTTTTTGTTGTTTTTTTTTGGCTATTCCTTTTCCTAGAGTAGTTTCTGGCTTTGTTTTTTTTTTTGCCACTGTCCCATAGCATTATTCTGGATTTCTGTTAATTAAAAAAAAGGTAATCTATGTAGGATTTTTTAATTTATTTTGTAATATCAGTTAAGATCACTGTAAAATGCCCCAAGTTGAAATCATTACTGATGGAAGAGTTGTATTTTAAATGTTACCTGACAGGGGGACAATTTCTTTCTGATGTTTTTAAGTATTTATCTACCTCACTGTTATTTTTTTATATATTATATAGATATAAGATACATCTCACATTCAGCAATCTGAGAGACAGTACAGTATCTGGAAAACCTCAAAAGCAATCCACAAACCACAGACACTAATAACTTCGGAGGGGGCAAGTTTGTCGGAGGTCACCAGCTTTGTGGGGGTGAAGGGTTAAGGGTCGGACACTACAGTTAATCATTGGGGTTGGGGTTGGGGTTGGGGTTGGGGTGAGGGAGAGGGAGCGTACTATCAGGTCGCCCTGGTGCAGTATCCTGGTGATTCAGATGTGCACATCGTACTCTCTGTACCTTTTTGGGGGGGGGAATGAGGTGATTGATGTCCTTAAAAGTCCCTTTGCTTTCATTTCGTTTATGTAGACTGTTCCTCAGCACCATTCTCCTGACCGGTTCCCCAGCATTGGGTCAGGTGGCTATGAGGAAAAGGGAGAGGGAAATTGTAGCCAAAGGTGGGCGTGACACCCCACCCACATCCCAGGCCATCTCCCGACAGCTCATGTCTGGAGAACAAGAGCGTGTGTGTGTCCAGGCTTCAGGAGGATTCACCGGTACCTCAAACTGAGCAGGTCCCTCCCAGGTCCACTGGGGCTGACTTCAACTGGGCAGCCATCCTTGTGGCACATGGCTTCGTCTGTGGGTGAGAGATGAGATGAAGCAGATTTGGCTTGAAACAACTGGAGGTCTGGTACTGACTGTTGCCAGCAATCTTTGAGTTTATGCATGCTTTTAAAAGGGTCCTTCATAGTTCCTCAAATCCCGCAGCCCTTGTCCAAAGAGGAGTACTTCCACCCAATAATGATGCTTAGAAATGGATCAACCTCCCCCACTCAGTTTAGGTAAATTAAGATTTCAAGCTAAACCAGATTGTAGAAGCTAAGCGGCCTGATTTAATAGGTTAACCATCAGATCCTGAACCCCTCACACTGGGCCTCATTGATTCACTGTTCCTGGTTGTGCCTTTGAATCTACAGGGACTGGTGGTCAGTTCACCAATGTTGTCTTTGTGTCATAAAATAAAAACATCCCTTTTCCTACCTGTTTCTTTGTAAAACTAACATTGTTGGGACAGTGTAGAGGCAGCTTTACTCTGCGTCTAACCCCGTGCTGCCCCTGTCGTGGGAATGTTTGATGCAGACAGTATAGAGGGAG
>NC_063367.1:19210153-19221069 GCF_021869965.1 Rhincodon typus | reverse complement strand
TGCAGACAGTATAGAGGGAGCTTTGCTCTGTACCTAGCCCCGTGCTGTCCCTGTCGTGGGCGTGTTTGATGAGGGTCAGTGTAGAGGGAGCTTTTCCCTGTCCTGTCCCTGCATCCGTCCCTGCGTCCATCCCTCACTCCAGCGCAAGGACCAATGAAGGTTTCACAAGAATCAGTTGACCAATAGCTGGCTCGGGGTGGGGAGGGGAGGTAAATGAGAGAGCTCCAGCGTGCTGTGTGTCCAATGTGGAAACAGCCATCAGCCCCAGAGAGAGTTAGTGAAATGAGGGAAGTCCCAAATTAACCATTTAATCTCCAACACTCTAGTCGTGAGATTAAACTCAAGTGAGCCTTCCTTTTAAGGGCTCGGGCTGTCACAAAGCCAGGCTGTCCTGAATATATTAAATGGGGATTTGTAGTTTTGCAGTGGACCCAGTTTAAAAGCTACTTTTTTATTTCCACATTTGATTTTGCTGCTGAACGGATTTGATGGTGCTCATTGGACAGAGCCACCACTGCGAGAAACCAGGATGTAATGTTAGCCTCCCTGCAGGCTCCTAGTACACCTGGCGCTTGGCTGGGCAAGTTTGTTGGCATTTGGAGTCAGGGCCGGATTCACACTGAAGAGTTTGTCTTCTCGGCTTTGTGTTGCCTTCCTAGGCCATCTAGCTCGTCCCTGCCCTCACCAACTGTGTCAGGAACCATGAGAGCTCAGGCCCACTCCAATTGAGGATGCTCCTCAGCAAGAGTTGGGGTCCTTGGGGAAGAAGTGAAGTGAATATTTGGGGAGGACTGGGATTGTTGAAGCTATTTTTCAGTATCACACTGGAGAGTAGAGCAGGTCTTCAGTTGGCATTCAGAGTGAGAGAAGTGGCAACCTGTAGGTGGATTAATGAGGCTTTTGATGATGCACGGCATTTGTGGGATCAGTTGCCAGTGCATTTGGTGTAGGCCCTGAAAAGTGAGCTGAAACCACTTTGGGACTGGGGCTGGGGCTGGGCCCAGAATTTGTACACAAACCTGGTGACCTCCTGATCTCCCCCTGCATCGCACATATTGAGCACCACAGCCATAGACCCTCAGATCACAGCTGGTTTACGAATGTTTGTTAAAACTGTCTGCTTTACAATTTCGTCGATCTGTATTCGAAAGAGAGAGAAAAAGAAATTTAAAAATCACTAACAATGTTTGAAGCCGTCTTAGCAACTGTATCGATCATTGAAAGCGCTTTCACTGACTTTTACTGTTTTTGTGACTAACTTTGGGAAATGTTGTGTATGATGTTGTCTGACCTTTTCAATGGGACCGACCAAAATTGTCCGTAGCATTAGAGAGAACCCTGATCTACATTAAATTCATAGGGCCCTTGAAAGAGAGTGCTTTGGAGTTGATTTCTGAATGGGACCCATGTTTCATGTCCCCCGGTATAAATCCCTCCACATGCCTTCCCTTCAAAATGTGATGAGCCTTCACTCTTGCACAGAGCCTCAAACCTTTTCGAAAGCTGTTGCTTCTGGTAAATTGAGAGCAGGTCTGGAATCCACTCATGGGGAGGTTTGTAGCTAAATGGATGGGTTTGCATTGACTGTGTCCCCCAAACATATCTGTTGTTTACTGTTTCAAAGTTGAGACCCTCGATATTTGTTTAGAAAGATGTGGAGTCGGGTGTAGCGCAGATTGAAAGAGGCAACCTGTCAGATGAAGGAGATGGTTCAGAACTAAGCTGTGTGTAGCCTTGGAGTCGTGACATGGACAGTCCGATACCTAAAGTGGTAACACTGACCTCTCTTTTTTAATTTTAAAGAGGTTTCTACCCAAGGTCTCAAATTAGTATTCAGAGTGAGGGGGTCACATGTAGGTGGATTAATGAGGTTGCTGACGTTTGTGGGATCAATAATCAGTGCACTCTGTCCAGGCTCTGAAAAGGCAGCTCAGGAAGGAACGGTAAGAGAAACAAAAGCAGAACACTCCAGATGCTGGAAATGTGTGAAATGCAAACAGAAAATGCTGGAACACTCAGCACGGCAGGCAGCCTCCCAGCAGAGAGAAGCAGGGGCAGCGTTTCAGGGTCGATGACCTTTCCTCGAGTCTGAGAGAGAGTTGGGTGTCAGTCCTGTGACATTGGCAGCAGTGGCATTGAGGCTCCCATTAAACGTGGTTGAATGTGCCATCAGAATGGGAGCTGCAAATCACTGGAAGTGAGTCAGTGTTGGCACAGGAAGGCCAGCTCTTCCTCCCCAGTGTGTTCGCCTGCAGAAAGGGCACAACCAATCTGACTTGTCCATGGTTGAAGATGCCAAGTGTCCATGATTCCAAAAAAGGGGCCTGCACCGGGCTCCCAGTTACCGTCGAAGTAGCTGATCCCTCTTTGTTTGGGCGGGGGAAATGAAGGTGTTGCAGTGTCCCTCACTGTGCCCCAGCGAGGCGCAGAGAGTGGAGCTGATTGGTCAGGGTTCGTGCTCCAGGGTCACTGCGTTGTTACCCACACTGGATTCTACTGAC
Organism: Rhincodon typus; assembly: GCF_021869965.1. Classification (NCBI taxonomy): domain Eukaryota; kingdom Metazoa; phylum Chordata; class Chondrichthyes; order Orectolobiformes; family Rhincodontidae; genus Rhincodon; species Rhincodon typus. The sequence continues at coordinate 19,218,568 of NC_063367.1, read as the reverse complement.
ACCGGGGGGGCTCAACTACACCACCTCCGTAGTCAAACAGTCCACAACACTCAGCATTCTCAGCCACGTGCAGGAACGTTGCTGAGGGTATCTGGTGGTGCAGAGGCCACATGTTTAGCAGTGACAGGGAGAGCAAAAGGAGGCAGTGAATGGTTTCCAAACACTAGGTTGCCATGTACACACCCCCTTCCTTGAGTCAATTCAGTATTGGTAATCAATTATTTTTGCACCCTTTAGCCAGCAGGTACATCTTAAGATCCAGATTTAACCACACATCTGCAGGAGCAGGCTGTAGATACCTGAGATACAGCAGGACCAGGACGATAACAGATTTGAGTAGCTAAAGGGGTCACCCAACCCAGAGAGTTGGGAACAGGAGTGTTCCTTACGAGCCCAGCTACCCAGAAATAAAGCATTGCACTGATATTGCAACATACTGACAATATTGACTGCAGTAACCAGTGCTGGAGTTATCTTGCCAGTTTTGAGCTGTAGATGGTGACGTATTCTTGCCGATACTGTCTGTGTATTTTCAGTTTTTGTTTCCAGCATTTGTAGGTTTCCAGCTTTACTTTGAGCCTTAATGCAAATTTCGGAAATCCGATTGACAATATAATGACTGTTGCAAAACAAAAATGTGTAGAAAGAAAGAAGTCTGGTCCTGTTGCAAAACTACAAAATATAACAGACCAAAGATCAAACCTGCAGAGGGTGCGAGTGTTGCGACTGATATCAAAAGCAAAGTGAGAGCTGCTCAGGGTTGCAAGATTGGTAGATAACACAGTTATCGTAGGGCCAGTCCCAAATCAGACAGCTCTGTTACACCAAAACCTGAGAACGGTTTGGCCACCTAAGTAAAGATATTCCATCACTGAGACTGACCACAACTTGTGTTTGGATCAGGTAAAGATGGATTCTCCCTCTTCTGCCTCACCAGAGTATATTTTGACACCCTGGTTCATAAGCAGACCCGAATTGATGCCCTTGAGTTGATAGTTAGAGTTAGTGCAATTGTAAGCATTTGACCCATTTCAGAGAGATCATTTTGTGCATCTTAATGTTATTCCAGCTGTTCTTGGGTTTGTGGAGCGTGCCTGGTCCTGATGGGCTTGACATATTTGAATTGGAGCAAGATTATAGGGTTGGGTTAATGGCCAGAAGGAATAGCAGAGATTCTGCCTCTGAGGAAGTGAGCTTTGTATACGTGGTAGCACCTCTTCAGGTTGGCTCAGTCTGTAGTGAAAGTTGGATTTTAAAAATACACCTATTGTCTGATCAGTTTCTTTTGAAAGCCTGTATTGATTGAACTCCCATGACAGCTGACTGCATTCAATTCACTGAGACACAGACTGAACCAAGTAGCAGCTTAGAATATATCATCACTGTTTTCATTTCTTTGGGGTACTATATATATATATCAAAAAGATCTTTTGAGAATTAGCAGGTGGTTAAGGAAAATATGTGTGGAGGAGATTCTTTTCACAGTTTTTTGTAATGAAGAACAAGTATCTTAATGTATATCAGGCCAAACGAAAGAGATACCTCAAGGTAAATACCCACATGGTTGTGCAAACCGATTCGGTTGTGTCCAAAAATATATAATACATTTCGTAGTGTTGTCCTATAGTTTAATGTTTGTGTTAGAATTTTTGTTTTTACAGGGATGATGCCTTGTCTAACCCAGATCTGATTGATCCTGTTCACTATTAGGATGGATTTATTGCATTGCTGTATGATAGGGGGGTCTCTGATACTGCGTTTGGTCAGTGCAGTTGGCGCTGAAATGGGAAAAAGTCACATAAAACTATGGGTTCTACTCTTTTCCCTTCCTTGCTTCTACACTGTCCATGTTCAACCAAGTGGGATAGGACAATCTGACACACACACACACCCTCGTAAGCACCGTTCTTTAGTGAGTGACTCGGCAATCAACTTTGGGATCGGGAAGAATGCTTCCCCGCATTCCTCCCCAAAAAAAAAAATTCCCATCTTGTTTGCCCACCTTCAGGATGGAGTTATTCCACCACTGTATCCTGTAGTCCAGCTGGGGATTCTGGCCCCTTTAGAGTTGCAGTGTTGTTGAATTCAGAGATACTGTCACTGTAGTGCTGTATCTGGGAATCAGAATAACTCCTTCACCCCCCCCCCCCCCCCCCCCCCCCCACCCCCACACGCACTCTCTCTCTCTCTTTCGAGGGCTACTGGATGGCTTTGGTGCAAACCATTCTCGAGCTTAAGTTGCACCTGAGGGAACAGATTGGAGCAAATCTTATAAAATGCAACGTGCAAGCAATGAATGGGAAGGTGTGTGCGGTTCTCCTGTGTTTTAGCGTGTTGGAGAGCTGTTGTGGTGTATTGTTGAAACAACATTCTCTGATCTGCTAAAATCCAGGGCAAAGCAGACTGAACAGAGCTCATTATTGCTGGTAGTTTACGGGTATGTTTCGTAATTAATTATTTCTTTTTGTTGCTGTCTGTGATCTTATCTGATTCAAAGCCAGAGCTCTGCCAGGACAGAGAAAGCGGGAGTGTTGTGCCCATTGTGGGTGAGTAGAGGCTAACCGTGTGCCAATGCTGCCAAAAAGTGCCTTTGGCATGAAAGGGATGGGGCAGTTGGCATTGCATTTGACCTCTGCCCTCATGGGCTAGGTTTGGAGGGTGGGTGTGTTGGGCATGGAACTTAGTCCAGCTTTTCTGTCTTGGCATCAGACCCACATAGCGTTTGGGTGAAGTAGGGATTGACAGTGGCACCTGTTGGCACTGACACAGGGTGGGATGAACACAGTCCTGGGTGGGGGATGGGGTGTGGCAGAGAGAGGGTCCCCAACAAGCCCCACCTACCGTTAATCAAACCTGAATTGGCAAACATGGCACCCAAAAACAAGTCAACCAGTCATAGAGCAGTATCCATGATATTGCCAAGCCACTGGTCCAATGGGCTGCCCTCTCGTCAGAGTGGGTGCGGACTCCACACAAGAATATTGAAGCCTTTAAGATAATTGCTTCTGAAATGCTAAAAAATACTCCAATAAACTGGTACGACAGTATAGTGCCTGAAGCTGTTTTAATTTTCCAGAAGAGCTGAGGCTAAAGAGGAAGGGTAGGTGGGGTGGGTGACGTTTTTTGTCAGTGTTCTAGCTGTGGTCTCGATGGGGACCCAACACAATCAAAACTGGGTGCACTTGCTGAAACTTCACAAAAACAATTCCCCCCCCCCCCCCCCCACCCCCGTGCTCAGGACGGTTCCTGAGTATCTTTCGGGAACAGTGAGACGCTGCATTGCATCCAGGGACTCTGATGATTGACATCCAGGACTCCCAGTTACTGGCAAAGCTCAGGCACATTTCTCTGATCCTCAGTTTAAAGTAGTCGGTGTGTTACATCTGGGGGAATTTCCGCTCCTTTCTTTTCATGTCTGAAGCACGAGTCTTGGGGTTTTCAATTTCAGTTTTAGGTGCGCAGGGACTGGTTTTCCACAGGCCATCCAGGAGGGCTCTGATTGCAACGTAAGGGATATAGAGACTGAAGTGTAAGCCAGAGCAGCAACAGCTGAGACACAGAGCTAGACAGACTCTTGTTTTTGCTGTTGCCTCTTTTTTTCACCGCCCCCCCCCCCCCCCCCACCCCACCCCACCCCACCCCAGGTTCAAGATGAAATGAGGGAAGGTTGCCTTGAATAACTCAATAAACAACAGAACAGTTCCACATTTACTCTCCTGGAACGGACATCAACAAAATATATGTTTCCTTTCAGTGTGGTGGGCCAAGAAAGGCTGTAGATCTTTTAGACTTCTGGCCAAATCTTGCTGGAAAATGAGAGAGGTGCAGAAATGGGCAGAAGTTGGCGAGTTCTGTATCTACAGCCTAGTGGTGCCCCAAACCTTCAGATTGTGTGTCCTCGTGTATTTTAAAGGTCCAGAAACACTGATTGTATAGTTCAGTGCCGCCACCAATAGGTTAAGACTGGCTAGAGATTATTACTACCTCGAGAAGGGAAAAGTGAACACTTTAGATGGCATATTGCAAAGATGGTTTCCCTACTTTCCCTACCCCACCAGTTGTTTAGTAAATGATTTTTTTTTTAATGGAGCAGTAAAAAGATGGCCAATTTGTTAAATAAAAGAGAATGACTTGCTGTGTGTAAATTATTCATACAATTCCTGTGTTTATATGGAGATTTGATTTGTTGGTTAAAAAAATTTCAAATGTTTTGTATATTCTGTTGTAAGGATTTATTCCTGTTATTTCGATATATTATGGAATCTTTTCATTCAAGAGGAAAAAAGAAAAACTTGTCTATTTTGACTGGCTGAAGCTAAAGCAATTCTAGGTTTCTTCTTACTTGGCTTTTTTCTAGTAGTTACAGTACAAGATTTAAGTTAAATAAAATCCGTATGCAAAAAAAAACTGACAGTTTGATACTTTACGTGTGTGTGTCTGTTTGTGGGATCTTCCTACACTCGTTGCTTTTTAAAAATAGATTCCCTACAGTGTGGAAGCAGGCCATTTGGCCCATCAAGTCCACACTGATCCTCCAAAGAGCATCCCACCCAGATCCAACCCACCCCATCCCTGTAACTGTACATTTCCCACGGCTAATCCACCTAGCCTGCACATCCCTGGACACTATGGGCAATTTCCATGCGCATATTTGGACTGTGGGAGGAAACCAGAGCACCCGGAGGAATCCCACGCAGGTATGGGGAGAATATGCAACCTCCACAAATTTTGAAACAAACTTGAGTCCCTGGCGCTATGAGGCCGAAGTGCTTGGCACAGTGTGCTGCGTGTACAGTGTTGGTGAGAATGAAAGACAGTCCACCAGTTCATTTCATTTCATTGGGCTTAATGCCTTCAATGCTCCTCCACGGCTGCATGTCGTATTTTTTACCCAAGTCATTAACTCAAGACCAGCTGAGTGCAGAGCAGAGACCAAATCTGAAACATTTTCGAGGGAATCTTGGGACGGGCAATAAATGCAAGCCCGGCCCAGCAGTTCCAAAATCTTGAATTTAAAATAAAGCTAGACTTCAGCTACCTGACGTACCGAAGCTCCATTCCCCCACCCCACCTCCCCACTCCAATAATATTTAACATGTTCATATAGTTTTCTAGGTGTTGACTGGCAAGACCTTTTAATCCCCTAATAAACTCAAGCCAAGCAATTCCTTTTTTGGCATCATCTCGTTTCCATCTGACTGTTTGATGTTTGACAATCAAGTATTTGGAGCAAAGTTCAACACATTTAATGTAAACAGTTAGCAATTCACACACCAGCTCTGAAGGAAGGTGAGATAGGCTGGGGCTGTTTTCCTTAGAGCGGGGTCGGGGTGGGGAGGTGGTGGTGGTGGTGGAATCTGATTGATGTGTACAAAGTTCTGAGGGACACAGACAGGGAGAAACTTTGCCCTCAGTGGTGGGGTGGGGTCAATAACAGGGACACAGTTTAAGGGGATCTGAGGAAAACCATTTTCACCCAGAGGGTGGTGAATATCTGGAACTCACTGCCTGCAAGGCAGGTAGAAGTGGGAACACAAGGCATTTAAGAAACATTTAGATGAACATTTGAAATGCCAATAAATATAAGGCTATAGAATAATGCTGGAAAATGGAATTAGAACAGAGATATACGGCACAGAAATAGCCCCTTTGGTCCAACCAGTCCATGCCAAGCATAATCCCAAACGAGACTTGTCCTATCTACCTGCTCCTGGTCCATATCCCTCCAAACCATTCCTGTTCATGTACTTTTCAACATTGTTACTGTATCCACATCCATCACTTCCTCAGGAAGTTCATTCCATCCGCAAACCACCCTCTGTAGAAAAAAAAGTTGTCCCCTATGTCTTTTTAAATCTCCTCTCACCTTAGAAATATGCCCCCTAGTCTTGAAATCCCCTATCCCAGGGAAAAGACAGCTACCATATCCATATCTATCTATACCCCTCATTATTTTATAAACCTCTATAAGATCACCTGTCAACCTCCTATGCTCCAGTGGAAAAAGGACCCAGTCTTTCCAGCCCCTCCTTGTAATTCAAGCCCTCAATACGGGTCAACATCCCAGTAAATTTGTGAATCCTCTCCAATTTAGTAATATCCTTCGTATAATTGGGTGACCAGAAGATGGATGTTTGAAGGCTAGCACAGACACAACAGGCTGAAGGACCTCTTTCGATGTTGTGAGAAACTCTATGACCAGTATTTGTGCCCTCGATCCAAGTAATTGGAGGCATGTTGATCCTCCCATCCTCCAAATGAGCCATAAACAACACAGAAAGTTAACCGTTTGATTTGTAAAACCGGACGATTCAATCAATAATGTAACAATGGGAACTCTCTTTGTATCAGGATGGCCTGGGCCTCAGCCCCATCCAGAAATTCGGGGATGTAATCCGGTGTAACAGAGCGTTGAGGGAATGTGGTGCTGTCGGAGAGACGGTTTTTCAGATGAGGCATTATTCCCCCTCCACTCCTCTCCCCCTCATCTCATGGCACTATTTGAGGGGAGAGCTGGGAGTTCTCCCGTCAAACTGTTAGTCTGATCCTTACATCGTTGTCGTTTCGGGACGGGGGTTGCTAGCTTTTGTTTTTCATTCATTCACAGGATGAGGGCGTTGCTGGCTAGGGCAGCATTCATTGCCCGTCCCTAATTGCTCAGAGGAGAGTTAAGAGTCACTCACATTTCTGTGGGTCTGGAGTCACATGTAGGCCAGACCAAGTGAGGTCCCTCCCTATATTTTTTTCTGTCTTATTCTTAAAACTATTCAAAATGGGGCCGGATCGTAATGACAGTGGAAAAGCTTTTCACTGTATTTTACTGTTTTTCTCACTGCAAAATACACACGACAATAAACTCATTCATTCAAAGGGCATTAGTGAGCCAGATGGGTTTCTTTTCCCCTAACAATTGGCAATGATTTCAGATTTTTCTTTTAATTGAATTCAAATTCCACCATGGCGGGATTCGAACCAGGGTCTTCGGAACATTAGCTGAGTTTCTGGATTAATGGTCTGGTGATATCCATAGATTAGAATCCCTGCGGTGTGGGAGAAGGCCGTTCGGCCCATCATGTCCACACCAACCCTCCCAATAGCATCTCACCCAGACCCACCCTGTAACCCTGCATTTCCCAAGGCTAACCCACCTAGCCTGCACATCTTTGGACTATTATAACACGGCCATTCCCCCATCATTGCTGTACTTACATTAATTACCATGTCCTCTATGTCCGTGAATCAACTCCAAAAAGGTTACTAATTGGCCCTACAGCAATCTGGGGCAGCCTGGGATTGTGGCTAGGTGGCCCAGGAATGAAATGCACTTTTTTCTACATTGCACGTCGTACAAAGGACTTTAGATTGAGCCCATCTCTTTATATCAATCAGAAAAAGTCCTGCTTTAACGGGAGCTGGGACCGCAGCACAGTTGAAGAGGGGCAATGGCCAAAAGTGATGACTTGCTTGTTTTCAATCAGGAAGGGAATTGAGGGCAGGAAGGTGGACGTGAGGAATATCAGAGGAGCCACGATCCCATTGAATGGTGGAGCAGTCTCGATGGGCCGAACGTTAGTGGTAGATATGTCGGCGCAGATTCGATGGGCCAAAAAGCCCTTTTTAGGCTGTGTGCATCTACGAGTGCCCTACTTATACCCCTATGTCTTATAGTAAATCTTGGGGTGATGTTGGGTGGGGATGGCAGTTGGAGGTCCTATCATTAGATTAGGAATCCAGGCTCACGCTGTGGGGACATGGGATCAAATTTAACTTCCATCAATACCCAACTCCTCAAACTGTTTCCCCGTTTCCAGGCTCGAAAGTTGTTGCACTGGGAGCCAGGCCGGGGTAGATGAGACAAAGGCATCCTGGGAGTGGGAGGTGGGGGTGGAGGTCTGTCTGTCAATGCTTGTACCCCTTACCACTTCTCCCCTAACTTTGAGAATCCCTCTGATAATGAATGAAATGTGGTAGTGAAAACTTATCTTTCGTGATGATGCCACAAAATGATCCCATTATAACACCACAGTTCAGGCCCTTCGGCCCACGATGTTGTGCCGACCTATTATCCTACTAAAATCAAACTACCCTGCATACCCTACATTTTACTATCCTCCATGTGCCTATCCAAGAGTCGCTTTAGGGAGGGAGGTTTGCTGGCCAGGCCTACGTGTGACTCCAGGAGGCAAAGGAAACATCTGAGTCTTAATTTCCCTTTGAAATGGCCCCAGCAAGCCACTGATTCCAACGGCAATTAGGAATGAGCAACGGGGGCTGGCTCACCCAAATCCCACAACAGAAATAACAAACTGGACCACTCGAGATGTAATCCTGAGGTTTCAGAGTCCCATGAGGACAAGCACTCAATACAATCATGATGAGATAACAAGGTGTAGAGCTGGATGAACACAGCAGGCC
>NC_063367.1:19188252-19195153 GCF_021869965.1 Rhincodon typus | reverse complement strand
CGTTTTGGGCCTAGACCCATCATCAGAAATCCTTTCTGATGAAGGGTCTAGGCCCGAAACGTCAGCCTTCCAGCTCCTATGATGCTGCTTGGCCTGCTGTGTTCATCCAGCTCTGCACCTTGTTGTCTCGGATTCTCCAGCATCTGCAGTTCCTACTATCTCATGTTTCTTGCTTGTTGGAATGAGCCTATTCCGAAATGTCCCCTTAAAAATCTGACACTGAATCTTTATCGACCTGTTGTTTAACCACGTTTGCCAGCTTTGCTTTCTTGTCGTCATTAAAATCTGTATTTAAATTTGAAACAAAATAGTCTCAGACCCACTCCTCTCTCCCTCAAACTGAATGTAAAACACAAACATGTTATGGTCCCTGCTACCTAGGAGGCACCTTTATTCTCGTATCAGAATTAATCCTATCTCACTGCACCATACCAGATGTGGTGTTATCTGCTCTCTGGCTGGCTCGAGAATGCACTGTTCCAGGAAACTCCTAAAAACACTTCATCCAGGGTACCTTTGTCCATCTGAATTTTCCAGTCCGTGTGTAGATTAAATCTGCCAGGATTATTGCTGTGCCTTTTCTGACAAGATGTATTGGACTGGGGTCAGGAGTCACACAACACCAGGTTATAGTCCTGGGGTAGTAGGAACTGCAGATGCTGGAGAATCTGAGATAACAAGGTGTAGAGCTGGATGATCACAGCAGGCCAGGCAGCATCAGAGGAGCAGGAAAGCTGATGTTTTGGGCCTAGACCGATTTTCTTCAGAAAATTTTCTGAAGGGTCTCGGCCCGAAACATCAGCCTTCCTGCTCCTCTGATGCTGCTTGGCCTGCTGTGTTCATCCAGCTCTACACCTTGTTATACCGGGTTATAGTACAATAGGTTTATTTGAAATCACAAGCTTTCAAAGCGCTGCTCCTTTGTCAGGCCTGGCGTGTGGGGTTTAGGGTAGGGGCATGGGAGAAGGTGTCTCAAGTCCTAAAATTGTTTTTAGGATGAAGGAGCAGCACTCCAAAAGCTTGTGATTTCAAACAAGCCTTTCTGACAAGGTCTCAGAACTTTATCCTTTATGCTCTGCGCTATCTCCTGGTTACTGTTAAGGGGCCTGCACACCACTCCCACATGTGAGGTTTTGTCTTTATCGTTTCTCACCTCTACCCATTTCCACATCCTGGTTTTGTAAAGTTAGGTTATCCATCTGTATTGTGCTGAGACCATCATTTACCAATAGAGCCACCCCTCCGCGCTTTGCTGGCTTTGTGTTTATCCTAAATGTCCTGTATCCTTCAAGAGTCAGTTCCAATCTGCAGCTTTATCTCTCTAATGGCTATCAAACTGTAATTATAATCGAGTTCAACAATTCTAGGACTTGAGACACCTTATCCCATGTTCTTCTCCCATGACCTTACCCTAACCTCCACACACCAGGCCTTGTTATCACATGGTCTGCTGTTACACACTGTCCATTGTTAGCCACTAATTATCCCCATTAACAGCTATTCATTCTCCCAGGCTGATCATTATCTACTCCTTTGTCTGTCCAACTGCTCTTCTCTCTCTTTGGGCTCTATCTCCACCCATCATTTACCCCTTACCCCCTTCCCCCCACCTTATCTTCTGCACATAAAAACAACTTTTTCCCAGCTACCATCAGTTCTGAGGAAGGGTCGCTGGACCCAAAACATTAACTCTGCTTTCTCTCCACAGATGCTGCCACTGAGGATTTCCAGCAATTTCTGTTTTTGTTTGTAATTATTTACCTCTATTTGCGCTCTCAGTTTGTCTATCTCGTTTTGAATTCTCCATGTATTCAGATACAGAACCTTTAGTTTTATCCATTTTTTTGTAATCTCTAGTCTGATTATTCAATGTACATTATATCATTTCCTGTCATGGTCTGCTTACCACCTCCCATACTAATACCTTTCTCTTTGGCCTTGACTCTACTTTTTGTAGGTATTATGGAATCACCCTGTTTAGGGAGATAAACACCTCTGGAGCAGGTGGGACTTGAGCCTCCTGGTTACGAGGCAGGGACACTACCACTGCACCACAAGAACTCGTTGATTTACCAGTTTCCAAAATTTGATCCCATCCCCTACGGTCAGCTTAAAAAATTAACTCAAGTCGTTAACACCCCAGTTCGCAAATTCACAAATCACCTCGAAATTAAGAGATGACCCAGTGACTGAAATCTCTACAGAATTAAATGCAGTGGGAATGGGTTCCTGAGCAAATGGTTGTTTCGATAGCTAGACCTGGGACCTAATGACATTGCAGATGTTACACAAAGAGTGGATTCAGATACAGACCTTAGGGATCTGTTGACCAGTGCCCTAGTTTCCTTACCCCCTTGCTGCTGTCCTGTCACTACTCCCCGGGGAATTCTCCTGGCTCCCATTTGAGTCTCTGATGTGTTTTGTAATGGATGGATACTCTCTGCTTTGCCTTGATCCAGGTAGTTTGTGTACGGATTGCACCAGCCAGTGTTACCAGCTTCCTGTGTTGGACACCGTGTTTGTTAGAGAGACGCACAGACGCCAGGGCATCGGGCTAAATATCCTGCAGGATTTCTGTAGCACCTTCAGTGACGATGAAGCTTTGGGAATGAGCACTCCCATCTCTGCAGCCATGTACAAAGGTGCAGGAGATTAACACCTCAGTAATGGGGAGAGAGTGGATTAGCAGGAACGTGACTGAGTTAGTAATATAGAGGGCCGGCCAGCACCCCTACCATGGCCGCTGATGGAATTGATGGTCAGTTCATAAAACCTGCAATTATAAAGCTGGTCTCAGTGATGGTGACCATGAAACTATCATCAGTTGTTGTAAAATCCCATTTGATTCACTAATGTCCTTCAGGGATGGCAATCTGCCGGCCTTATTTGGTCTGGTCCACACGTGACTCCAGACCCACAGCAATGGCTTAACTGCCCCCTGAAATGACTGATCAATTCACTCAGTTCAAGAGCAATTGGGGATGGGCAATGAATGTTGGACTTGATAATAAAGCCCACCTCCCATGAAAGAATGAAGAAGCACAATGGCTCAGTGGTTAGCATTGCTGCCTTTTGGCCCCAGGGCCCTGGATTCGATCCCACCCTCGGGCGACTGTCTGTGTGGAGTTTGCACATTCTCCCCGTGTCTGTGTGGGTTTCCTCCAAGTGCTCCGGTTTCCTCCCACAGTCCAAAGGTGAGGTGGATTGGCCATGCTAAATTGCCCATAGTGTTCAGGGATGTGTAGCTTAGGTGGGTTATAGGGGGATGGGTCTGGGTGGGATGCTCTGAGGATTGGTGTGGATGTGTTGGGCCAAAGGGTCTGTTTCCACACTGTAGGGATTCTATGGCTCTTCTACCAGTAATAAAAAAAAACCCTCAGCTCCTCTCACTTATTCATTGTGCACTCTATGGCTTGACTTTTGAGGCCAGGTTCAGGTTTTACTTCAATTGTACTCAGCACTGATGAAACCACAGCTGAGCCAGACTCTCTGGATACGAGCCCTATTCCAGGACTCATTGGCCATGGAAGGTATGTTCACAACATGGTTAAACAGACTGAGGAACACCACCCCCTACAAGTTCCCCTCTGAGTCCCTCACCATCCTGACTTGGGAATATATCACCGTTCCTTCAGTGTCACTGGGTCAAAATCCTGGATTTCCCTCCCTAAGGGCATTGTGGGTCAACCTGCAGCTAGTGGGATTGCAGCAGTTCAAGAAGGCAGCTCACCACCACCTTCTCAAGGGCAACCAGGGGCGGGCAACAAAAGCTAGTGATGCCCGCATCCCGTGATGTAATTTTAAAATGATCAATCTGCAAATCCTGCCAACACAGCGCCAGGGACCTGGATTCAATTCCACCCTCAGGCAACAGTCTGTGTGGAGTTTGTACATTCTCCCCGTGTCTGCGTGGGTTTCCTCCGGGTGCTCTGGTTTTCTCCCACAGTCCAAAGATGTGCAGGTTAGGTGGGTTAGCCATGGAAAACGCAAAGTTATAGGGATAACGTTTGGGGTTGTGGGTCTGGATGGGATGCTCTTCAGAGGGTAGGTGAGACTTGATGGGTCAAGCGGCCTCTATCTAAGAGAGGGAGAAATTCCTGGTGGTATGAAAGGGTAATGTTGGAGGCGCCACTAACCCCCAAAGCTCCCCGCTACAACATGTAGACTCTCTGTGTGAACTGTAACACATTATTATCAACATCTACCCTATTAAATGCCTCAACCAGCTTAATTAGATTATCCTTTGGTCCTCTATTTGATTGTATCTCCAAAGGCAACCTGTGAAATAAAGTGCCCAGGAAGTTGAGTGATAGACTGAGCAGGGAGACGTGGGGACCAATATCCATTGGTCGGTTGTATGCTCCCTCTCTTTGGGAGAGTATCTGCAGAAGCTGATACTGAGCAAAACTGCACTTTGTGACCAGTGTCCTCTGGAGTGGGGGAGGGACCAGGGTCTGTGACACTGAGAACACATGAGGGCCGTATCTTTGGATTTACTGCAGCGGGTGTGTAGAGGAACAGGGCAGACCGTCAGCTGTTAACACCAACACCTAAAACTTTCTTTTTTCAGTTTGTTCCAAGTATTTACAGACACAGCCCCAGGAGCAGGATCGCCTTTGGGAAGTGGAAGCCCCAGGAGACTGGAACCAAAGGGTTAACGTGTGGTTGCAGCTCCAGATGGGAGAAGTACCCTCAGAGAGTGAGTCTTTATTTAACCTGCTTCATATATAGCCAATCTCCCAGGCTGGGAGATTCGAAAGTGTGAAGGAATGTAGCAGTCTGTGTTAAGTTGTATAACATAGACCTGTTGGGACACATTAACAGACAGGTTTCAGGTTATGTGTGGAATGAATTACTGTCAACATTGGCTTTTTAATTTCAAAAATATACATTATTCATTTAAAAAGTCTTTGTATACATACATAACCACTACAGCAGTTCATTTCTGTACAGTCTTTACATATGTAGACCCAACAAACCCAAGACATTTCTTACTTATTCAAGACTATATTTACAGACATGTGAGGTATTGGGAGGATCTGATAACTGAACAGATCCACATTTAACTTTGGCAGAAAGACCTGACTTCCCCCACTGCACTTTGGTGGCATCTGCCCCAAGCTTCAGCCCATCCCTCGGTGGTAGGTGCCATTCCTGTCTCTGTGTGGGTTCAAGTCCCACTCCAGAGAGTTGAGCAGACAGTAGAGACTGCCTTTCACAGTGCAGTGCAGAGGGAGAGCAGCACAGTCACAGGTACTGCAGATCATATCACTTCACCAATGCTGTCGAAGCACATTACTGTCATTCATAGAGTCATAGAGATGTACAGGACGGAAACAGACACTTCGGTCCAACTCTCCCGTGCTGACCAGATATCCTAAATTATTCCTTTGTATCCACAAACTCATCAATCATGAATTCCCCTATTCGCATCAAAAATTAAGTAACCAATCATTCATAATCCACAGGCAAAACCCTCCCACCCACGATCACTTTCACCTACACAGCAATCTGGCTCTCTGACCTGTTACGGTACACTGCTCTTCCCCTCAACCCTCCATGAATGAGTGCACAGGTGCTCAGGAGCAGGAACAGCTTAGGGAACAGGAGCAGGAGGACATCTGTCAGACGGAGGTAGAGGAGGTGGGCGCTTCATCAGGGGAGAGTGGCTGGGAGGGAGTCACGTCTGCACTGTCCTCCCCCTCCCACACCCAGTAACCACCCATAAACCCCACACCCTCAAACAACACCTGGCCATTGTACACAGAACATCTCGCCTTTATCGGTAAGTCACAATACACTACAGAGATAACAAGGTGTAGAGCTGGATGAGCACAGCAGGCCAAGCAGCATGAGAGGAGCAGGAAGGCTGACGTTTCCGGCCTAGACCCTTCTTCAGAAATTGTTTTTAATGTTTTATTCTGTTAACATTAACTTTTATTTCAGATTTTTTTTTTGTTTATTACTTTAACCCAGAAATAACAGGCAAAAAGTTGTAATCTTGCAGTCTGGGAAACTCGGCCTATTTTGACCATGAGTTATTAAGCTCCACACTCGTGAATTCATCATTCATAGGAGGTTTCATGAACAAATCCCTCGTGGATACAGAGGAATGACTCTGTTGGTCATTTTAGGTTTGATGTTTGTGGGAGCTTGCTGTTCATAAATTGGCTGCAAAGCATTTCCCTCATTACTAAAGAGCTTCTTAAACAATTTAGGATTCACCTCCTGAATACATTGACGGAGAAACAAAACAAACCTTGTTAAAGTTATTTTATTTAACTCTTTGTTATAGTTTGTCTAATGAGGGTGTGATGTTTTCTGGTGAATGTGTCCGGGGTTTGTGATCTGATGGTTGGATCTGGACCTGGTTTACAGTGGATGTACAGTGTCCTCCTCTCATTTGCAGACAGCACCTCCTCATGTCAGAGCCGAGATGGAGAGAGTGACTCAGCGTCAACAGAGGAGGACATCACCAGACAATTACCTCATGAGACAGAGGTAGACCAACAGCTGGAAATCTCCCTCCTCCCCTCCTGTCCCCTCCCTGTCACAGTGCACCCTTCCCCATCCCGCAAACCCACATCCACACTCATCCACACGACCACACATACCCCGACACCCTCATACCCTCACATACCCCTACACCCTCACATACCCCCACACCCTCACATACCACCACACCCTCACATACCACCACACCCTCACATACCCCTACACCCTCACATACCCCCACACCCTCACACACCCCCACACCCTCACAGACCCCCTCACCCTCACAGACCACCACAGCCTCACAGACCCCCTCACCCTCACAGACCCCCTCACCCTCGCAGACCCCCACACCCTCGCAGACCCCCTCACCCACACCCTCGCAGACCCCCTCACCCACACCCTCGCA
>NC_063367.1:19153738-19188242 GCF_021869965.1 Rhincodon typus | reverse complement strand
ACCCCCTCACCCACACCCTCGCAGACCCCCTCACCCACACCCTCGCATACCCCCTCACCCACACCCTCAATACTGACTCCCTGTACTACTGTACAGAACAGAATTGCGTTTGTGACTATGTAGATATACAAAGATATTTTTTATGAATAAAGTATATTTTTGAAACACAAAAAGAAATACAACATGCTTAGGAAGGAATAAAGAGGAGCGGGAAGCATTAATGGACAAAAAGATTCACAGCGTACTTGTTTTAAAGTTCTCACAGGTTATCCTGGAACCATCTGAAGGGGTCACAGGACAGGCAAGTGGCTCTCTGCCGCTGAAGGATCAAAGTTCAAGAGAATCAAACGTGGTTGAAAGCAAGTCAAAAGGATGCAGGAGTGAAACAGGAACGGCACCATGCAGGAAGAGAAGCAACGCAAGCCTTTCTCAAGCACCCAGTTCAAAACAAACCAAGTTGATGGACTCAGAGATGGTAGGAACTGCCGATGCTGGAGTCTGAGATAACAAGGTGTAGAGCTGGACGAACACAGCAGGCCAAGCAGCATCAGAGGAGCAGGAAGGCTGACATTTCGGGTCTGGACTTTCTGAAGAAGGGTCCCGACCCGAAACATCAGCCTTCCTGCTCCTTTGATGCTGCCTGGCCTGCTGTGTTCCTCCAGCTCCATACCAAGTTGATGGACTGCTATGTTTCTGAATGAAGAACACTTGCACCACAATCAAGTCAAGGAGTTCTCAAACACTTCAAACCCTCACACGCACCTCGGCTGGATTCTGTCTCATCTTTGAGACAAAGGCTGGTGTGTATTGACTTTCTTGTCACTTCCTGTCAGGTTGGATCATCCATCGCCTGAGACCACCCCTCCCTACCCAACTCACTTCGGAATCCTGAATGCATTATACAGGAGTGGTTTAGAGAAACAAGATCAAGCCTGCATTTGAATAGCACCCTGCACGAGCTCATGATCTCCCAAAAGGTTGTACTGCCGATGAAACATTTCTGAAGTGTTGTCACCCAGGAAAATGGAGCAGCCAATTTGCTGACATCTAACTCACGCAAGTTAATAATCAGTCTAAGGAGATGTTGCTCGAGAGTCAGATATTGACTCAGGGTACCAGAACAAACAAAGAACAAAGAGAATTACAGTGCAGGAACAGGCCCTTTGGCCCTCCAAGCCTGCACCAACATGCTGCCTGTCACAACTAAAACCCCTTACCCTTCCGGGGACAGTATCCCTCTATTCCCATCCTATTCATATATTTGTCAAGATGTCCTTTAAAAGTCACTGTAGTATCTGCTTCCATTACCTCCCCTGGCAGCGAGTTCCAGGCACCCACCATCTTCTGTGAAGAACTTCCTTTCTCTCCCCCAAAATAATGACCATGGGATCTTTTACAGCTATCCTAAAGGGCCTGAGTTGAAATTCTGACAGCTCAGGGCTCCCACAGTACTGCACTGGGAGTGTTAACCCAAGAGTTTGTGATTTTGCCTTTGAGTGGGACTTGAACTCTTGGAGCTCTGATCCCTGGACCACTGGTTGGTGATTTCAGAGGGTAAGTCAATTAGAGTTCCTGATGAACGTTCAGACAACCCCTTTCTGGAAAACAGCTGAAGTCTTGCTTGGCGTTTGATTTTCTCCTTCATCCCTAACACATACGGTTGAAAACAGCTTGCATTTTTGTAGCACCTATATTGCAGGGAAAACATGCTCGGGCAGTTCACAGGAACGTCAATCCAACAAAAATAAATCAGAACAATGTGTGGTAGCTCGATGTTCAGACACAGTTGTGAGGTAATGATAAACAAGAGTCTCTTGGAGAAGAAGAGAAGGAGAAAATAGTTTCTCAGAAGATGCTAACATGCTAAATACTTTAAAATTCAGATGTTAATGGAATCATTTTGTAAAGTGTTGCAGTCAAATGTCCAAATGTACAGACGCATTTCATTTGTAAAGCACCTTTTTAACACAACAAAACACCCCAATGTGCTTGATAAAAATGCTTTTGACACTGATCTCTACAAGGAGGTATTAGAACAGGTGGCCAAAGAGGTAAGTTTTAAGGACTATCTCAAAGGAGGAGATTGAGAGTTTGCAACAAGAATGTGCAACTTTATTTGATTTGCTTTGATTTATTATTGCCACATGTAGCTAGGTAACATGAAAAGTTTTGTCCTGTGTGCAGTACAGGTAGATCATACCATACAAAGTACATTAGAGTAATTGAACAGAGCGAGGAATACAATGTTACAGCTGCAGAGAAGGTGCACAAAGAGTGAGGTCAACATTAAATTTAAAATTCGAGAGGTCCATCCTAAAGTCTGATAACAGCAGGGAAGAAGTTGTTGCTGGATCTACTCATACATGTATACAAACTTTTATATCTTCTGCCTGATGGAAGAGGGTGGAAGAGAGTATAACCAGGGTGAGAGGGGTGATTACGTTGGTTGCTTTCCCGAGGCAGCAGGATGTGTAGATGAAGTCAAAGGATGGAAGGCTGGTTTGTGTGTTGGACTGGTCTGCATTCATAACTCTCTGTAGTTTCTTATGATCCTGGGCAAAGCAGTTGCCGTGCCATGCTGTAATGCATCAGATAGAATGTTTTCTATGGTGCATCCTTCAATGTGCAAAAGATTCAGAGACTCCAATAGCTACTCACTCTCCTATTCACTGAAGAATCAAGGTCTGAGGAAGGGTTCACATGCAGTAGTAGTCTGCACAAGGTTGACCATTGAGTGACTGAATATAACAGTCTCCTGGTGAAAATTCCCCATGTCTGAACCTGGTTGGACCTGGAAAAAGAGGGGAAGGAGGTTAGAAAAATCTTATAACGTGCTCCAAAGAGGAAGTAAATATTCAGTGAATCAGTTGCTAAGATAAACTTGCATATGGTGGGATATGAGGCAAGGACTGTTTTGGAGTTGAGAAACAAAAACAGAAATTGCTGGAGAAACTCAGCCAGTCTGGCAGCTTCTGTGGGAGGAAAGCAGAGATAACGTTTCAGAACCCTGTTCTGAGGAAGGGTCACAGGATCTGAGATGTTAACTCTGTTTCTCGCTCCACAGATGCTGCCAGACCTGCTGAGTTCTTCCAGCAATTTCTATTTTTATTTCTGTTCTCCAGCATCTGCAGATCTTTGGTTTTTCCGTGTTGGAGTTGTACACAGTAAAAGATGGTCAGCCCAGAAATAAGACGTTTCGTAGCTTTGTAAAATGAACAGTTAACATGACAGTTATAACTCTTCATTCCTGCCAGACTAGGAGAGGGGGGGCCCCCCATGTTCAGCTCAAGCTGGGACCAAATGCCAATGGACTGATTGGATCTGACCTAATCCCATGAAATGCATCAGCTGTCATGCCCTCCCTGGTGGAATAACCCATTGACATTAAATGGCTAGACTCTCAGAAGATGGATGGCACTTTAGACATGATATCAGGGGTTTCTGGGAGAGGCATGTGAGAGTTTGGGCATCTGTAATCTCAGAATCAAAATGTAGCAAGGGCTGAAAACCAGCTGGGGACACCATAGCAGGAAGATAAACCCAGGAAACCAGGCTCAACAACATGGCAAGTGGAACAATGCAACATTGGAAAAGTAGAGGCTAATGTTGACTCATGCTGATGTTGCCTGGAAATGGATAGATTTGAAAACTCAGATCTTGTTAGAATGAGACAGCATTCTCAATGTGTTTGTCATGATGTCAAATAGAATAGAGTCATACAGTGTGGAAACAGACCCTTCATCCATGCAACTGACAGGGTCCTGTGATTGGGGGGGTCAAGAGAGGTCACAGATCAAAGATTAAATGCAAATAATTTCAAATGGAAGGCTGGAGGATTCACGTTTGGGAATGTGAGGGTGAGGGTTTCACTCCTGCTGTGAGAGGTCGGAGTAGAAACTATTGAGATTGGATTGGGAAAGGCAAAGGGGGAAAATGGGATGCAGACAAGGTGAATTGTCTTTTGGTCTGTTTGCCCTTGTGAAGGGGAAATACTGGCACAGAACAGTGGAGCCAAATGACCTGTTGCCCATCTTGCAACTTCTCCTGAATTCCTATGGGGGTCTCCACATGCTCTGATGGCTAGTTGCCACCATGCTCCATATTGAAACACTGGATGCTGGTGTGCCCCCTCCAGATGTAGGTGTCAATGACAAGGCCAGCATTGTTACCTATCCATAATTGTCCCTCTTAGACTATGTCAGAGCAGCAGTTAAGAGTCAACCACATTGCTGTGGGTCTGGAGTCTGTAGGCCAGACCAGGTAAGGATGGCAGTTTCCTTCCCTAAAGGACATTAGTGAACCCGATGGGTTTTAAACAATTGACAATAATTACAGGGTCACCAGGAGGTTAGCTTTAAATTCCAGACTTTTACTCAATTCAGATTTCACCATCTGCTGTGGTGGGATTTGAGCAAGTAGTATTCTAGAGCATTAATTTAGCCTCTAGATTACTAACCCAGTAACACTAGCACTGAACCATCTTCCTCTGCTTCTCAAGTTCTTTCTTCTTTTCCCTCCTGTCTCTCTCTCTCTTCCCCACCCTTCCTCTCTTCCATTCTTTCCTTACCCCTGGAAATTTCCACAGTTATTAGCTGACCTTTTCTCTCCATGTCGCCCCGTTTTCGAAGCGTGTGTTTCTCCTATTTGAGCTGTCTGCCACAGTGAGAAATCTGCTCCCTATCAGTTTATGTCACTGTTGCTCTGTAAACCCCTCAACACACTGCAGGCTCGTAACACCTCTGATGTCCCAAACCTTTCCACATTTCCTAAATTTTAGCAAGACTCCTGTTCTGACAGTGAAAGTTGTGGAGATGAATTGATTGGGGTGTAATTACTGTACATTGAAAGTTTCATTTTGAAACAATCTCACACAGGACAGAGCTCCAGCAGATGGCAACCTCTCCGTTGCTAATATCCCAGGCTAGTCTGAATGATCAATTCCTCATATCTGACCATGATTCCCTTTTTGTGTTGGAGACTGTAATCTCAGGAAATCTTGCTCTGGCCATGACCTCTGCTGATTATAACCAACTCTTGTCAGAATCTTATAAAGTTTCCTTACAGAGGCAGATGGTGAATTCCATCATTAAAAAAAACAGCATTTTCCAGCTCGTAGGAACATGGGAATGAGGAGCTGGAATAGGTAATTCAGCCCTTCAAGCCCACTCCATTTAACATTTAACAAGGTCATGGCTGATCTTATCCTGGTCTCAACTCCAACACACCTGCCTGCTCCCTATAACCCTTTATCCCACTTTTCATCACTAACATATCTATTTCTTTCTTGAATTTGTTGATTGATTCTGCCTCCAGTGTGCTCTGGGCAGTGAGTTCCACAGGTTCACGACCCTCTGAGAGACGTAGTTTCTGCTCATCTCAGTGTGGTACCTCCTCTCACTCTATAGCTATGATTTCTTGTTTGAAACTGTCCCACCAGGGGGAACAAATGTTCAATATCCACCTCATTCGTCCTCTTTAGCATTTTATATACCTCAATCAGAACCCTTCCCCCCTCATTCTTCTGCACTCCAATGATTACAAGCCCAAACTATTCACCCGTCTCTCAAATGGCAGCCCTTTCTTCCCTGGAATCAACCTGGTGAACCTTGTCTTAACTGTTTTCAGTGCCACCACATCCTTCTTTTCTGTTCTAAAGAAGAGAGCACCATAACCCTGTTTCTCTCTCCATCGATGCTGCCAGAGCTGCTGAGTTTTTCCAGAATTTTTTGTTTTCATTTGAGATTTTCACCACTATCATTTGCACCTATTTTACATCTTTATCTCTCCATTACCACTATCATCACTGTCTTCGTCTCTTGCTAAGTGCACTCTTACAATCTGTTCCACTCACTCCTCCCTCTCGATTTTCAACATAAGAACCAACATTTTCTAGTTGCTTTTAGTTCTGAAGAAGAGTTATACTAGAAACGTTAACTGTTTTTTGATCTCCACAAAGGCTGCCAGGCCTGCTGGATTTCTCCAGCATTTTCTGTTTTATTTCAGATTTCCAACAGCTGCTGCATTTTGCTTTTAAACGGAAAATTCCATTCTCCACTCTGTCAATGTGAAACGCCTCGTCACAGTCCTGGAGTGGGACTGTGTATGGGAGTACAATCAAGTTGGGCATGTTTCGACAGTTATATCTGAGCCTTAGAGTTCTGTTAACCTTGTTTACATTAGTCCAAAAGATAAACCCAGTGCACATTGAAACAAGGGACACTGTTCATCTGTGTCCCCTCCGATGGAAGGTGTCTCCTCTCCCTGTCTTGTTGGGATTTGGTTACTAACAAATAAACTACAAGACAGGCAGAGTCATTCAGCATGGAAACTGGGTCTGTCCTTTGGTCCCGCTCTTGTGTGCTGACCAGATGTCCCAATCTGACCTAATCCCATTTGCCAGCATTTGGTCCATGTATTTCCAAACCCTTCATATTGATACACCCATCCAGATGCCTTTTTGAGGTGTTATTGCTGCAACACATGGGTTTTTGTGAAGTGGAATGTCCTGGCTGAAATGACAAAACATTTATCCGAGAAGAGCTTCCAAAAGGAAGTTGGATATATCCCGTCCTTGAAAAGGAAACTCAGCGGGACGAGCACTGAAGGAGTGGGACTAATTGAGTAAGTCAAAGAGCCAGAACAGACACAAATGACCAAATGACCTCCATCTGAGCTGCTGCGTTGTGAGATAAGCCTCAGAGGCAGTAAGGAATTCAATCACATGGAGCTGAACTTACCCCAGGTCCTTCCCAAATCACAACACCAGGAACTTCCAGGCAGAGACTATATTTAACATCCAGATCCAATGCCTGGTTTCTCACTCTCTCTGTCCTGATAGTACTGAGGCCCATTGTTCTGGTTGAGATTCAATGCAGACTGGCTATTAGATCCTGAACACATCCTGATCCAGATGCCTCATTTCCAAACAGCAGATCTGGGACTAAAAGGGTTAAATTCAGAGACCAGGTCATATAGATGAAGATTCAGTAGCAAAGAGGGTGACATGGTGGCTCAGTGGTTAGCACTGCTGCCTCACAATGCTAGGGACCTTGGTTCAATTCCAGCCTCAGGTGACTGTCTGGAGTTTGCACATTCTCTTGCTGTGTCTGTGTGGGTTTCGTCTCACAGTCCAAAGATGTGGGGGTTAGGTGGATTGGCCATGCTAAATTACCCAAAATGTTCAGGGATGTGTAGGTTAGGTGTGTTAGCTATGGGAAATATAGGGTTAGGGGATGGTCTTCAGAAGATCTGTGTGGACTTTTTGGGTCAAATGGCCAGTTTCCACACTCTGGGGATTCTTTGATTAAAGAGTTATCTAACTGAGGTCTTTAAATGATTAAGGAAGTTTGTGGGGTAGTGGCAATGTCACTGGCCTAGTAATCCAGAATCTCAGGCTTATATCATTCACAAGATAAGGGTGTCACTGACTAGGCAGCATTTATTGCCCATCCCTAGTTGCCCAGAGGGCAGTTAAGGATCAACCACATTGCTGTGGGTCTGGAGTCACATGTAGGCCAGACCAGGTAACATGGGGACCTGGGTGCTAGGCCCTGAAATTCCCTCCAAAATCTCTTCACTTCCTGACCTCTCTTTCCTCCTGTAAGATGCTCCTTAAAAACCCACCACTCTGGCTTTTGATCCTCTGACCGAATTCCCCATTACATGGTTCCGTGTCCCACCTCAGCTGGGTGGTGTACTGGAAATGAACCCCTCTTCCCAGAGTCATCACAAAAATGAAAGATATTATCAAAGTCCCCAGTTTACCTGCCAGACAGCCTCAGGCCAACTGAAAACACAGACCAGATGTGGCCTTTATGATGGTGTCAGGCTTTATTTTCTAATATTCCTTTAAAGCACCTCGAACATTTCATGATGTTGAAGATGCCAAGTTGTTGTTGTATGCTTGTAGGGATCAGTCTTAGAGTCATAGAAAGTTACAACGTGGAAATAGACCCTTCAGTCCAACACGTCCATGCCGACCAGATATCCTAAGTTAATCTAGTTCCATTTGCCAGCATTTAGCCCATATCCCTCTAAACCCTTCCTATCCATGTACTCATCCAGATGTCTTTTAAATGTTGTAATTGTACCAACCTCCACCACTTCCTCTGGTGGCTCATTCCATACATGCACCACCCTCTGTGTGAAAAAGTTGCCCCTTAGATCCCTTTTAAATCTTTCCCCTCTCACCTTAAACCTACACCCTCTGGTATTGAATTCCCCTATTTTGGGAAAAAGGCCTTGTCTATTTACTCTATCCATGCCCCTCATAATTTTATAAGCCTCTATAAGGTCACCCTTCAGCCTCCAATGCTCCAGGGAAAATAGCGCCAGTCTATTCAGCTTCTCCCTATAACTCAAACCCTCCAACCCCAGCAACATCCTTGCAAATCCTTTCTGAACCCTTTCAAGTTTCACAACATCCTTTCTATAGCAGGGAGACCAGAATTACATGCAGTATTCCAAAAGCTCTCACTCCTCAACTCTGTTGTGTTAAGCTAATGGAAACTATGATCTGCTTTAATAATGGAACACTGACTGGATAGGGGCTCTTGTGGTAGTGTCCCTACTTCTGATCCAGGAGACCCAGGTTCAAGTCCCAAGCTGCTCTGGAAATGTGTGTGCAATAACATTTCTGGACAGATTGATTAAAGCGTATCTAGAAAGAGATGACTGGACACCACAGTAGCTCTAGTTGCCTGGTCTTGACCTGAAGTGGTTTGATGCTTCAGTTTTGCTAAGACACCGTTTGCCTTGCTATTATCAGGATGCCCTATGACAAGTACTGATGTAAAAGGGGCACAACAAGACTAAAAGCCTCAACGTCCTTTCAGCAACATTCAACATCTCTATTACCAAAGCTTTTTGGTCTCGGATTATTCCGGGCAGTTTGAAAGCAGAAGAAAAATCGTTTTGCCAGAGATTCCGGAGAGATAAAAGTAACAAAGCCATCAGTACCAGGGCACTGGGGAATTTTCTGATAGATTCATAGCGTAATGGAGCATTTACAATAAACCCAAAAGCTGCCTCAGGGAGAGCCTTTGCTACTACAGGTCTCCACAACAGCGCTTGGTGGATCAATTGTACCCAAGGGTTAAATTAACTAAATCCAGGAAAGCTTTCAGCTGCTTTGCTTAGTACTCCAACACTAGTCTCTGGTGTGTAATAGTAACAGAGACTTTTTTTAATTCCATTTCTGACCAGTGTCAGTGTTCAAAAAGAGAAACCTGCTGAGCTCTATGAACAAGTAGTGGCAACATACATGCTGTCTCTCAGTCACCTCCTGGCTTTTCCAAACTAACTGCAGTCATCTTCGTTTTCTGCCAGATTAGCTTAATCTGAAACTATTGGTTTAACAGAATCCATGGTTTAGTATGACTCCTCATTAGTGAAGCCTTTGGATTCACGTTTGTGATTTAGTGCAAGTTATAGTGCATGGATTCTTCATTTAATGGAATCTTTGCATTAATGATCTCTAGTTATGTAAGCCATCAGTAGTTTTCTTTGTTTCTGTAAACGTTACAAGCTACCGTAGTAATGAATTAAAAATCATCAATCAAGATGATTTTGGCTTGACTCATTTAGAATTGGAGTTAGAATTAGATTTATCGCCACATGGACTCAAGTTACAAAAAAACAGGAACACAGTGAAAAGTGCACAATGTCACCAACACGTGATGCCATCTTATGTTCAAAATATCCAGGTACAAACCTTAGGTACAGAAAATAGAGAAATAAAAATGGTTACACCACATTATACATATACACAGTGTATGTCAGGAAAATAATAAATAAAGGTGAAAAGATAGACATTACAGTCTTTCTATAAGGGCTTCCATGTGGTCAGACTGGACTCCACTGGTTCCCAACCAGTAGCCATCTTTCGCTTGTGTTTGCCAGTAGTTACAAATATTCATGGTCAGGGTCCATTCTCTGCAAACTAAAGGAACATGTTCAAGCCTCATGCCTATTTTGAATGACCCAGGAGACTGAGGAGCCTTTAGTTCCCCCTTGCTTGGCCCATCAGAGTTGTCTGGCCAACTGATCAATATCCTATCAGCATAAGCGATTGAGATAGTTTCAAATCTGGCCTTCTTGAGTTTGTCAACAAACTTTGTCTCAAGAAAGACAAAAAGCTTCGGCAACACATCCCTCTTTGCAGGCATTGTAGGTATTTTTTTCTCGTGATCTGTCCGCAGAGTGTGGTCCTCCCTGAGATCAGTAGCCCACCTTGAAAGGCGGTGGTGGTGTCCAGTTTTCTGGAATCACTGCAGTCCGTGTGGATAGCATTTGGTTTCTGAGGCAAGTGAATGGCTTGCTAAGACACTGTACAACCAACCACATGGCAGCTGAGGGGCTGGAGTCACATGTAGGCCAGACCAGGTGAAGTCAAAAGATTTCTTTCCCAAGAGTGAATCAGAAGGTGTGTACCACTAACAAGAAAAAACAGCAGTAAATTCCTGGTCATTATTACTTGCTTTTACTCCAAATTTATCAATTAATCACATTTTCCATGTTACTACGGTAAGATTTGAACTCAAGCTCCAGAAGTATTAGTTGTAAACTCCAGGTCCATTAATGTTTCCACAATGTCACCACTCCCATTAGTAGGTTAATAGAGTCATTAGGTTGGTACGATCCACAGAATAGAATCATAGAATCCCTACAGTGTGGAAACAGGCCATTCGGCTCATTGGGTCCACACTGACCCTCTGAAGAGCATCCAAACCCAGACCCACCTTCTTACACTTTTGACCCCACTTAGCCTGCATATTCCTGGGCATTACAGGCAATTTAGCATGGCCAATCCACCTAAGCTGCACATCTTTGGACTGTAGGAGGAAACCGGAGCGCCCGGAGGAAACCCACGCAGACACGGGGAGAATATGTAAAATCCACGCAGACCTGAGTCCCTGGCAGTGTCAGACAGCAGTGTTAACCATTTGCTAATCTTATCACTGTATTGGAGTGAAGAAGGTGATTGAAATCACCAAGTCAACTTCATTGCGAGTTTACGGAATAACATTTCCAGCCTGGCCACCCAGGTCTTGTTCCTTCTCACCTGAGTCCAATCAGAGTCATTCACAATCAGACAATTTCCATTAAACATGTGACATTCCACATAATGACTCCTCAGTTTGAGTTGGAGAATGTGGAGGTATTTCAATAACGCAGGTCTGTACGCTGTCCACCTTATGTCTTAGCATACCCAGCAACTCTCCAAGGGAATTTGTATGTTTGAAATTATTGCTGAACGATTTGATTTGATTTATTATTGTCACATGTACCTAGGTACAGTGAAAAGTTTTGTTTTGTGTGTAGTGCAGACAGATCATACCATACAAAGGTGCATAACAGTAATAGAACAGGGTGAGGAATACAATGTTACGGCCACAGAGAAGGTGCACAAAGAGCAAGATCAACATCAGTGAGGTGGATTCGAAACCCAGCGAACCTGTCACGGTGGGTGGCCTGGTGGCTCAGTGATTAGCACTGCTGCCTCATTGGACCCGGGTTTGATTCTACCCTCGGGCAGCTGTCTGTGTGGTGTTTGCACATTCTCCCTGTATCTGTCTGGCTTTCCTCCCACAGTCCAAAGATGTGCAGGCTAGGTGGGAAATGTAGGGCTGGGGTAAGGGGGTGATGGGTGCGGGTGGGATGCTCGTTGGAGGGTAGGTGTGGATTTGATGGGCCGAATGGCCTGCTTCCATACTGTAGGAATGCTATGATTCTTGAGTTCATGTTTGCTTTTAGTCAGCCCCAAAATTAGTCCAGTGTGAACACGAACTTTTGTTATGCAGTAAAAACAGAGAGTGTTGGAGGAACTCAGCAGTTCTAGCAGCATCTGTGAAGAGAATGAAACAGAGTTAACGTATCAAGTTCGATATTTGTTTTCTTCAGAACTGATTTTTTGCGGTATTTTGTTTTGTATTCTTATGGATTCCAAAAATTGCTCTGTGGATGATTATTTGGATAATAAAAGCGTGCAAGTGTACAAGGGAGAAGTAGGAGACTGGCAAAAGATGAAGGTGCTTACTTGAAAAGCCAATGCAGGCACAATGAGTTCTGTGAATCTGCACGTGGATCTCCCACGTTAGTAATTACTGAGGAAATTCAATGAGAGACTGTGCATTGAGGGGTATTACGTTATGTAGCACACAGTGCATTATTCTGCTGCTGAGGATGGAGTTTTGTGAGAATTGACCTGTCCCTTTAAGTCTGCTAGAGACGTTGTGTCCTATTGGGTAAGTTCAGGCCAACAATCCCATCCTGAGGTTAAGTCAAGGGAAGCACCCTGTCTTCAGACTGGGGATTAATCCCGTTTCTTCTCCAAGATCAGAGGGAATAAGAGTGAATCTCTTCTTTTTAAATAGGTTTTAATAAATAAGTGGACCCAAAATCCGCATCTGTGACAGCGATGTTGAATCAGCACCTATCAAAATCTGGTCCATACTCTTGGTATATCTCCCCATTATTGCTCAATATCATTGTAATGTGTTGTCAGTCTGGCATGGCCCTTTGTGGCCATCACTCAGGTGTTTTTTTCTTTCTCTCAGAGAACTGTGAATCTTTGGAATCCCTTACTCAAAAGACAGCGCGTGCAGAATCATTTTAAAGCAGAGGTACTCCAGATTCTTGAGTACCAAAGGGATAGGCAGGAATGTAGAGTTGATATTTACATCAGATCAGCCACAATCTTATTGAATGGGGGAGCAGGTTTGAAGGGCCAGATGTTGTTCTGTGTTCATATATTCCTGTGGTGCTCAACATTAAGCATTGCATTTACAAAGTAAACACCCAGAGGAGCTACGAACTGCAAGCTGGATGTGGTGCCACTGGTATTTCACCCCTATACTTTTCCACCAAAATGTTGCTAAGTTTTGCAATTCTATGTCGAGCTGTTTGCTAAAGGTCAGCTCATAAAGCAGTGACCTACACCCTGCTAATTCCGCAATAACGTCAAGAGACACTGATCTCCCTTGTTGGCAGTAGACATTGGCTGGAGGATATGTAATTGCATCTTGATAGTGAGTACTATTCTCCTGTGGAAGGCATCACAGCCAAGAAACAAAGAGAACAGAAAGTAAGACTTGCAGTTTTACAGCACTTTTCATGATCACTGATGCTTCAAAGTATTTACAGACAATGGATTAATATGTGAAGTATAGTCTCTGGTATAGTGTGCGAGACAAGCAAACTGTTTATTCGGGGCGATTAATTTCCAGTCAGTTTGGAAGCATATCCATCAGGAGCGAGAACCCGGATTAATCCTCTCCCATTCACCACTTTCTCCCCTTTGTTCTCCAGTGAACTGAGGCCAATTATGACCATAGGAAGAGGCCATTCAACCATGTTCTGACATTGATCAGATCATGGCTGATCTGCAACTTAACTCCATCTTAGTTCTGAAATCCTTCATCCTCTGGTTGACAAAGGTCGATCAATTTCTGTTTTCAGATTTTTAATTAACTCAACCTTCAACAGCTTTTTATTTGGGCTAATATGTTGCAGAGCTCCTGATTTCCCCATTCCTTTGTTTGAGAATGTGCTTCCTGATGTGGACCCTGAACAGCCTATCACTGATGGTAAGGCTTTGTGACTTGTTATAGATTCTCCCTGCCTGTGGAAATCGTCTGTCTCTTTCTATCCTTCAAATCCGTTAATCATCTTAAACACCTCAATTAAACCATCTCAATGGAAAGTCTCAATAATGGAAACATTGATGAAATCTGAGGCAATGCAGATGTTGCACTTGTCAATTTTCCATTTTCTCCTAATCTTCTTTATCCAAGGGAACACAAACCCAGACAGGTGCTGACACTGTTGCAATACATCCCTTTCTGATCTGGCATTGTTATGGTAAATCTGGGCTCCACTGCCTCCAAGGCCAGTTGTAGGGCATTCTGCGTTGGTGGCAAATTGAGTTAGATTTGAACTGATTTATGTAGAAAAACATCCCTCAGTCAACAAAGTAAATATGGAAACGTAGTGTGGCCAATTACATTAGGAATGTGTAACACTGGTGGATAGATTCAGGATTCTTGTCCTCTCTGTGTGTATGCATCTCAGTCTATCAGTGACACTGGCCAAAATATTTTAAAATATTATTATATAAAAGCTCAGAAGGAAGGTTCCTTTCTCTCCTCTTTTATGCAAAGTCCTCTTGCAAACAAATTCATTTACAATTCAGAAATGGTAATTTCACTGAACATGATCCCCCTGTTTATAGGGGAACGTCTGTGTTTTTCTCTCTCTCTGTGTCTCTCTGCCTGTGTGAATGCATCTGGAGTTGTGCTGTCTCTCCAAAACTCTATCTGTTTCCCTGTCATTTGGAATTTAGTTTCAGTGATGCTATGGTATAAAGACTTACCACATCTGTTTCATTTTTTAATAAATCGATTTATACACAGATTGTCCAGCACAGAAACAGGCCATTCAGCCCAACTGCTCCATGCTGTGGTCTATACACTTCTAAAGGAGAGATGATGGCAGACTGGTAATACCGCTGGGCTAGTACGTCAGATGCCCAGGCTGCTGTCTGGGATGAAAAAGCTTGAGTCAATGATGGTGACCAAAAAAACTATAATCGATTGTTGTAAAAACCCAGCTTGTTCACTAAAGGCAAAGTTGCCATAGTTTTACTAGACCATTGGGGTGCTCTCTCATTAGAGAGAAATGACTGGTGGGGGGTTTAACCTGAGGATCACCAGGCCTCAGGTGAGGTAAGAAGTTGAAAAGGAGAGTCCTTCATGGTAACTTCAGTTGGTATGGGAACTGAACCCACACTGTTAGTGTCATTCTATGTTGCAAACCAGCTATCCAGCTAACTGAGTTAACTAACACCTCCCTTCCACCTGCTCCTTCTTGTTCAATAATGTCCCAGATACCACCATCACCATCCCTGGATATGCCCTGTCGCAATGGCAGGACAGATCCAGCAGAGGTGGCAGCACAGTGGTATACAGTCTGGAGGGAGTTGCTTTGGGAGTCCTCAACATTGACTCTGGACCTTATGAAGTCCCATGGCTTCAGGTTAAACATGGATAAGAAAACCTCCTGCTGATTACCACGTACCATTCTCCCTCAGCTGATGAATCTGTACTCCTCCATGTTGAACAACACTTAGAGGAAGCACTGAGGATGGCAAGGGCACAAAATGCACTCTGGGTGGGAGATTGCAATATCCACCACCAAGAGTGGCTCAGAAGCAGTGCTACTGATTAAGCCATGTCCCATGAATGAATGAAAAAAGCAGGCTCTAAGGGTGATTTTAATATTCATACAAACTGAAAAAATTAGTGTCCAATAGTTGCCTGGGCAAGAAGTCCAGTGAATGCTTTTGAGACAGTTTCTTAGAATAACAGGTTGAGGAACTGACTAGAGAGCAGGTTAGATTCGATTTGGTATTGTGTAATATGACAGGGTTAATTAATGACCTCAAAGTAAGGGTACCCCCTAGGTATCAGTGGCAACAGTATGGTTGAGTTTTACATCCACTTTGAAAGTGAGAAGAATGGGTCTAAGACTAGTGTTTTAAACTTAAATAAGGGCACACCATATGGACATGAAGCTGAGCTAGTTGGAGTGAACTAGGAGAATTGGTTAGGGCATAGATCAATAGAGACACTGTGGCAGACTTTTAAAGGGATATTTCAGAATACTCAGAATAAGTATATTCCTACTATGAAGAGAAATTCTAAATATTGGACCTACTATCTGTGATAACTAAAAAAAGTTAATGAAAGCATTATACTGAAGGAAGAAGTATGTAAGATGAGAGGGACATCAGATGATTTGACAGACTATGAACAACAGCTGAGAATGACTAAAAGATTAATTAGGGAAAGAATTTAGAGTGTGGGAGAAAATTAGTTAGGAATGTAAAATTGGATAGCACGAGGTGTTTCAAAAAGGAAACAAGTGAAGTGAGTGTTGATTCTGCAGACAGTAAGAATGGGTTGATGGCAGATAATAAAGAAATGGCAGATAAAATAAAAAAGTGCATTACTTCCATCTTCACCAAAGAACATATTAAAGAAAAATTCCTGAAAGTAATGTTGCTGAAAAAATACACATTTTGTCAAAACATTTTGTCTTTGCACACAGAAGAATATTCTGCAAGAATACCAATTCAAAGGAAAACCAATTTATATAGCATGAGAGGAGCGTGCTGATTGGTTGGCAAGTGGACTATGATTGGCAGGGAGATTGTTAATGCGAATGCACCAGTTAGTGCTGATTGACAATAAACAGCCAGAATTTGTTTAAATTTTAGATGAAGCAGGTTAACTGTGATTGGTTAGGCCTTTCCCTGAGAAATGATCCAGCGAATGACTCCCACCTATCTTGATGAATCAAACAGGCTCACTAGCATCAATAAAGAGGTGTTTCAGAGGTGGTTCATAGGATTGTTTCCTGGGAAGAGCAGGTTGTTGGATGAGTAAAGGTTAGATAGACTGCTCATGTTTCCACTGGAGTTTAGGAAAGTGAGGGATGACCTCACTGAAGTGTCTAAGTTCCTGAATGGCCTTGACAAGGTGAGCATAGAGAGGATGCTTCCCCTCGTTCAGGACTAGGCAGCACTGTTTAAAAATTAGGGGTTGCCTTTTTAAGAGAGAGAAAGAGAGAACTATTTTCTCTTGGAGGGTTGTGCTAATTCGAGAAGGAGCTAGAGATGTGGCCGATGAATATTTTTAAGGCAGAAGTTATAATAGGCAAGGGAATCAAAAGTTATTGAGGTGAGATGGGAATGTAGAATTCAAAACAGAAAAAGGTCAGCTGCTATCTTACTGAATGACCGTATAGACTCAATGGGCAGAATGGCTTCTTCCAGCCTAGGTTTGAGACTCAGCAAAAAGGTGGCACTAAGCATGAGAAATGTCCCTCTTCTATTGAAACAAAGCCTTTGTTTTAATCGCATGTGCACAAGTCTCCAATCGATGCAGTCAGTATGGGAAATGAGAGGGACTGAGAGCTGAAACGCACATATTGATTGACCCTGGTCGTTCTGATAGCTCCTTTTATTCTCTCACATGAATGATAGAGCTCCAAAGATTTTTCAGAAACATTTAACTGCCTCACAGACAGCCTGATGGATGAGAGGCCAGAGACGATGCCTGAAGATTGATTGCTAGTTCAGTTGTTGTCTCTTTTTTCTGTTACAAAAGAATTTTGCTTTTTAATCTCTTTTCACAGAGATCAAACATTTACAGCTGTTTTTTAATATCGTCTCCTTGATGCCATGATAGGTTCTTTTTTTGCTTTGTTCAGGCTTGTTGCACATCCTTCCCCGATCCTGAGATCAATTTCAGGTGGAGTGACACTGAGTTGCGAACTGATCACAGAACTGTCTTGGACCTGTAAGGATGGCTGTTCTCTCTTCCTTGCCATTTGGGAAGGTGCTGACTACTGCTGGGGTACAAGATTGTCAGATCAGTTGCTGGATGGACCTTTGAGAGTGAGCATCATCAAACTGTTAGATCTTGGGCAGAGCTGTGCCCAAGCATGACCCTTGACCTCTTGAGTGCTTACCCATGAATCAATTGATACCAATGAGAAACCAAAAATGGACAAGAAATACACTGGGTGCTGGAACTTTCAGAAGGGAATTGAATAAATACCTGAAATTGCAAGGCTGTGGGGGAAAAGCAGGGGAGTGAAGCTAATTGGATAGAGCTATCCAGCACTATACAGTATTCCTCAGGTAGCAAAGGTTTACAAATGTCTACAAATAGACTTGTGATAACTCATGTGCTTTCGGAGGTAAAAGAACGTTTTATCTTGGGCTGATGTTTTGTTTTAAGCACTGGATCTCTCTGGTAAAGGGAATTATGGAAAAGCTCCTGGTTTCTAGATACATGTGACCAGGCTGCTTGGGAGATAAACAGTAGAGACAAAAAAAAACCCCAATGTAAACGTGTTACATCTCGTAATTGATTTTCTGTTCAACCTGTTAAATCTACATTTTGGATCAAACTGTGTCCAGAAGAGAAAACATTTCTCTCAAAGTTCTATTGAAATTGTGTTCACTTAAGAGCCTGTAACAGTGAGTTGACCTTCTAGCATACCCAAGTTGAGAAAGAGGGGGAGAGTGAGTGAGAGTTTTCGTTATAAAACTCCTGAATTAAAGAATTTTAGAACTAGGAGCATTCTGACCTCCTGGAGAAACCTGCTTTGAGTAGGGATATTGTTTTTGCTCTCGGATGGTTGAAGGAGATTTGTAGGGACAAACTTGCCTAAAGTAAGAGGAAAGTCCAAGAAATGTCAACATTTTTAAGAATCCTGAAGCTTGTGAAGTGGTTAATCTTCCAATTTCGGTTAAGCATTTAACTTGAGTTTTGGAGATAATGGATGCAGAAGGAAATTGGATTTAAGAAGTTTGTTTTAGATTGCAACTGACTGAGTTCATTGTAATTTTAATATCTTCAACTTAACTGACTACTTAAACTAGCATGTAGTTGTCAGGATTCATGTTCTTCAAATAAACCTTGTGGCTTCAGACTTTTAGCAATTGCTATTGTTTTGAATTCTAAAAAACAAACTAACATTACATCCAGTCCAGGTCTCTATTGACATTGTAACAACTTTTTTGGTGGTAAGGTTCTGCAGCAGCCTGGACTGATTTCTCATAACCCAGAACATTAAGGACTAGTGGGGTCATCTCTGCTGACAATCCAACAGAGCTTTGCTAAGACGGTATGACACTCAAAGCAGAGGATACCTTGTTGGTGCAATCCAGACCCACATCTGACAGTACCAAGGGAATGGGTGGATGATATTATGGGCGTGCAGATATGGGGCAGAGAGGCTTATGTGGTAATACTGGAAGAGGGAGCAAGAAAGTGGAAGTGGGGAAAGGGTGGAGGGGAGAAGAGGGAATGGAGGATGGAGAGTGGGAAGGGAGAAGGATGGCGAGAGAAGGGTGGAGACAGAGGGGAGAGGGAGAGTGGGAGGGAGAGGGAGAATGGTGGAGGGAAAAGGAGAGGAAGGGGTAGGGGGCTGGTTAAGTGCAAGGGAAGTTGGGGGGTATGTCAAGATAAAAGGTGAAAGGATCTAAGCTACCTAAAATAAATATCATCCACCAAGCCACCAGAGGTGCTTCTGAGGTCTGCATGTAAATGGTGGCTGTCCCTACCCATAATCCTCAGTGGAGGTGAAACTACTCTATAAGCTCATGTTCTTCTACATGGCAAGGATCAGAAATTGCTTTCTAGGTTTAAAGCCAGGTCAGACTTTTGGAACGAAAGTTGTGTTCAGATGAGCGAGGTTGGAAATCGGGAAGAGAGAGGCATTTTCTCAACATCCTGGTGGTTTGTGAATGGAAGGAATCAAATTAATTTTGCAGCACTTTTAAATTCTGTAGACAGTCATTACAGAGGAAGCAGGAATATGGCCAGCGAAAGATTGGTTCCATACAGCCCCTGAGCTCTAATATCATAGACACAGCTTTTAATATTTTATGAAGACAAGATATTTATTTTAGGTAGCTTAGATCCTTTCACCTTTTATCTTGACATACCCCCCAACTTCCCTTGCACTTAACCAGCCCCCTACCCCTTCCTCTCCTTTTCCCTCCACCATTCTCCCTCTCCCTCCCACTCTCCCTCTCCCCTCTGCCTCCACCCTTCTCTCGCCATCCTACTCCCTTCCCACTCTCCATCCTCCATTCCCCCTTCTCCCCTCCCCCTTTCCCCACCTCCACTTTCTTGGTCCCTCTTCCAGTATTACCACATACGCCCCTCTGCCCCATATCTGCACCCCTATAATATCACCCACCCATTCCCTAACATCGATTCTCCAAATTCACTGGATTTGGGTAGTGTTGTAGATCAGAGAGACCTTGGGGTTCAGGTACATAATTCTTTGAAGTTTGTGTCACATATGGACAAGGTGGTTATAAAGGCGTTTGGCACACTTGCCTTTATTGCTCAGTCCTTTGAGTATAGGAGTTGGGAAGTCATGTTGAGGTTGTACAGGACATTGGTGAGGCCTCTTCTGGATTATTGCGCCCAGTTCTGGTTGCCCAGTTCTAGGAAGGATATTATTAAGCTGGAGAGTGTTCAGAAGGGATTTACCAGGATGTTTCGGAGTTATAAAGAAAGGCTGGATAGGCTGGGACTTTCTTCACTGGAGCGTAGGATGTTGAGAGGTGACCTTATAGAGGTTTGTAAAATCATGAGGGGTATAGATGGAGTTAATGGTAGTTGTCTTTTCCCTACGATTTCAAGACTGGGTGCACATTTTTAAGGTGAGAGGAAAGAGATTTAAAGAAGACATGAGGGGCAATTTTTTTAGAAAGAAGGAGGTTTGTGTGTGCAATGAACTTCCTGAGGAAGTGTCGAATGCAGGTAGGGTTACAATGTTTAAAAGACATTTGAACAAGTACATGAAAGGGAAAGGTTTGGAGGAACATAGATTCATGGAATGGCCTGTGGAAACAGGCCATTCAGCCCATCAAGTGCACATTGACATTCTGAAGAGCATCCCACTCAGGCCTGCCCTCTACCCTGTCCCCTGTAACCCTGCATTTCTCATAGTTAACCCACCATGTCCTACACATCCCTGAAAACTATGGGCAACTTAGCACAGCCAATCCACATAACCTGCACATCTTTGGACTGGGACAGGAAACCAGAGCAAACCCATGCAGGTATAGAGGAGAATGTGCAAAATTCACACAGACAGTCAACCAAAGGTGGAATTGAACCTGGTTCCCTGGTGCTGTGAGGTATCAGTGTTAACCACTGAGCCACTGTGTTGCCTCCTTATGCACCAGGAGCAGGCAGTTGGGATTAGTTTAGTTTGGGATTATGTTCAGCATGGACTGGTTGGGCCAAAAGGTCTGTTTCTGTGCTGTATGACTCTATGAGTGTAAGTGGATTTCCTGGGAGACAGACAGTCGAGCAGACATATTGAACCTGATTGGAATATAGATTTGCTGCTGCTTCTCAGGATAGGGCACTGCTGCATTTACCTCCAACGAGAAGCTGTAAAGATCAGCAGGAGTTCAGTCTTTAATTGTGAAATGTCATGTTCTCCCGGCTGCAATGGGATTGATCGACTTTGAAAGACAATGCAGAGCTGCAGAAGGATCTTTAAGTGCCAACTGCACTGTCCTTAACACCAACTATTAAAGGGCTGTTTTGTCAAGGAAAGTAATGCTTTTTACAAAGACTGCACTGTGAAATGTAGCTCATCAAACTGCAGTTACAGCAATGAGTTGTTAAATAAGACGTTTCGGGAGTTTAAAAGGGGAATGAATTATCTCTTACTTTCCATTTTCCTCTGCTGTTGTGTTCTTTGGCTATTGAAGCAACAATGATTTGATGTACTGTAATCAAACAATGCAGAACACTACAAGCAGAGAGGCAGAAGGAGGCCATTCAGCGCCTAAAGTCTGTCCCACTATTCAATGAGATTGAGGATTTTATCTCCATCCGCATTCCCTGGTTCCATATCCTCGGGCACCTGATCTGAGATTGATAGTGGTTAGCTTGAACCATGCCCTACAGCTCTCTGTGACAGAGAGTCCCAGCTTCCTACCACTGTCTGTACGAAGAGGTGTTTCACAATATCTGAATGATGTGCCTCTGATTTGTAGGGCTAGAGTCTGAGCTGAAGGAACATTATACTGAGGATGGAAACACACAGTATAATTACATCTCAGTGATGGCATGGTGCAAATGTGACTGGCCTTTTGATCTTTGCTGTTAAAAATAAAATCATTCACAGGATGTTGGCGTCACTGGCCAGGCCAACATTTATTGTCCGTCCCTAATTATCCAGAAGCAGTTAAGAGTCAACCACATCGCTGTGTATCTGGAGTCACATGTAGGCCAGACCAGGTAAAGATGCCAGTTTCCCTCCTTTACAAGGGCATTTTCTGACAATCAACTCTTGGTTTTCATTTGATTCTTAATTCCATATTTTAATTGAATGCACATTCCAGCATCTACTGTGGCAGGTTTCAAACCCAGGTCCCCAGAACATTACCTGGATTAACAGCGATAATACCACCAGGCCATCACCTCCTCTTATTGTCCTGTGGATGCTCGTTCAAATTCCACTCACGACATCTGGTGCCATTTAAATTCAGTTAATAAATCTTGGCCCCGTTAGTGCCTGGGAGAAAGTACACATAGTGTCCATTCACGCCTTTTGAGAGAGGTGGGCACCGCAGGGGATTAAGTGTTTTATCTCCCCTTCCATTTGATTTAGCCCCCTCCCCCTCAACCTACCTGTCCGTCACCTTTAATGGTCTGTATTGCTCTGCACAGGCTTTGCAAGAAAATCAATCAATTGGAAAATACAGGTGTTCAATAGAAGGAAAAACACCAACGGGTGATTAGGGCGAAGAGGGAAAAAAACAACGTTCGGAACAACACAAAGATGCTGGAGATCTGAAACAAAAATGGAAATTGTCGGAGAAACT
This sequence comes from Rhincodon typus, assembly GCF_021869965.1. Classification (NCBI taxonomy): domain Eukaryota; kingdom Metazoa; phylum Chordata; class Chondrichthyes; order Orectolobiformes; family Rhincodontidae; genus Rhincodon; species Rhincodon typus. The sequence continues at coordinate 19,165,810 of NC_063367.1, read as the reverse complement.
CAGCAGGTCTGGCAGCATTTGTGGAGAGAGAAACACAGTTAATGCTTTGGATCCAGTGGCCCTTCTTCTGGTGAAGAGTCATTGGACTCAAAACGATACTGCCAGATCTTCAGATTTTCTCCAGAAAATAATGTTCAGTTGAGTGTAAGACCACTTCTGGGTATAAGAAAAGACATCTAGAATTCAAAGTTAGTCAGTTTTGTTGACTACAAAAACATCCTCAGTTGTTGTCAAGACCCTTCTGATTCACTAATGGCAAAGGAAATATGGTGCCCTTCCCTGGTCTGGCCTACACGTGACTCCAGTCTCACAGCAATGAGGTTGGATCTGAAATGGCTGAGTAAGCCGCTCAGTCCAAGGGCAATTAGAGATGGGCAATAAATGCCAGCCTAGCTAGTGACACCCACACCTCGATGGGTGACAACTCTCAACCCTCGACACTGTTAAGTGGGATTGGTCAACTGGTGATGAGCTGGCTGCAACATTGTGAGTGGCTCAGTGAGTAACATTCCTACCTCAGAATCAGGTGCATTCTTGGTTCAAGGCCCCCTTCAGGCCCTGAGTACAATAATCAGCACAATCACTCCACTTTGTTAAAAGTGCCATCTTCCTGCTGAATCATTAAACAAGGCCCCATCCTGCTCTCTCAAGTGAGTGGAAAAGATGCCATGGAACACTTTGGTTACTGAATCACTGATGTTGCTGACCCTAAAACACTTTGGGAGATTCCTGAAGCCACACGTGGTGCAGTGTAAACACAGGCTTATTCTTGTTTCTCTAAATCACTCCTGTTTTATGCATACGGCATTCCCAGGAGGTTCCAATCTGGCAGGAAGTGGCAAGCAAGTCAATACACACTAGTGTTTGTCTTAAAGATTAGACAGAATCCAGTTGATGTGTGAGTGAGGCTGTGAACTGTCTGAGAACTCCCGAATTGATTGTAATGCAAGCGTTCTTCAATCACAATGATGGGAATCCATCAAATAAAAAGCCCCTGATAAAGAGTCACTGGGCTTGGAAGATAAGCATTGCTCATCTCTCTCCACAGACACTGCCAGACCTGTTGAGTTTCTGCGGCACTTACTGCATTTGTCTCACATTTACAGCAGCATTTTGCTTTTAATTCACATGAAGCTGTCAACGTGATGTGTTTTGAACTGGATGCTTGAGACTTGTGGAATCTCTACAGTGCAGAAAGAGCTGAGCTCAAATTGAGCCCATTGAGTCTGCATCAACCCTCCAAAGAGCATCCCATCCAGATCCATCCCCCTACCCTATCCCTGCATTTCCAATGGCCAATCCACCTGCCCTGTGTGAGGAAACCCACACAGACGTGGGGAGAATGTGCAAACTCCACACAGACAGTCACCCGAGGGTGGGATTGAATCTGGGTCCCTGGTGCTGTGAGGCAGCAGTGCTAACCACTGAGCCACTGTGCCGCCAGCACAGATGATTATTGAGTATGGGAATCTCGGCATTCCTGTCATCATGTGATGATTTATCAGAATATCCTTCTTCAGGGAAGGGCACTGTGCTCATGTTGTCAACTGTATCTGAAACCCTACATTCACTCTCCCCATCCCTGCACCCTGTAACAGAAACACATAAATACATGCACGTAAATACACATACACGAGGGGAGGTGATGGTCTAGTGGTAGTATCGCTGGGCTGTTAATCTAGGGACCCTGATAATGTTCTGGGGACATGGGTTCGAATCCCACCACGGCAGATGGTGGAATTTGAATTCAATAAATATCTGGAATTAAAAGTCTAATGGTGACTGTGAATCCATTGTTGATTGTTGATTGTTGATTGTTGGGAAAAACCCATCTGGTTCACTAATGCCCTTTAGGGAAGGAAACTGCCATCCTTACCTGGTCTGGCCTACATGTGACTCCAGACCCACAGCAATGTGATTGACTCTTAACTGTCCTCTAGGCAATTAGGGATGGGCAATAAATGCTGCCAAGCCAGCGACGCCCTCATCCCGTGAATGAATAAAAAAAATGCACAAACGACAATTCCAATCCAGTAATGTCAGGAGGCCTGAGCTAAGATGGATTCACCATAGCTCACTGGCTATCTCCCAGTCTCTGTGCTATAATAGATAGGTATCCCATGGCAGAATATGAGATTGAGCTTGCCTTTATCAACACTACAACAAAAACATCAACAAATAAAGCAAAGAATGGAGATGCTGAATATCTAAAACAAAAACAGAAATTGCTGGAGAAACTCAGCACACCTGGCAGCATCTGTCCAGGGAAACTGAGTTAACATTTTGAATCGAGTGATGCTTCTTCAGAAACATCTAGATCAGAGAGTTCACTTTACTTCCAACAACACCCCACCCCCGACCCCATTCCCCCCCTCCGTATCTCTGTGTCCGATTCCTCTGGCATTAGTTTACCACAACAGCATAAAATGGTTAAAGTTCACCTGCCAAGCAAATATGAACATTCTTATTACACGGGTAAAGTTGTATGAGTGTCATTCATTTTCTAACTTAGTCTAGTAATTAATGATGCTTTTAAACCACATCTGGATTCCCAATTAGTTACTTGCATGTAGTTAACATTTTGGACAACATGGCCCATCAAGCTTCTGTGAAAAACTTTGTGTATGTATGCTTGTGATTGTGTGTGTGCGCATCTCTTTATGTGTGTGTCAGTGCACTTCTGAGTGTGCTTGTGTGTATGTGTTTATGAGAGTATGTGTGTGTTTGTTTGTGTGTGTTTGAGTGTGTGTGCATCTGTGTTTGTGAGTGTGAGTGTATGTGTTTGTGAGTGTGTGTGTGTGTGAGTGAATGTGTGTGTAGGTGTGAGTGTGTGTCTGTGTTTGTGTGCATCAGCATGAGTAAGTGAGAGAGTGTGAAGGAGTGTGAGTGTCTGTGGTGTGTGTGTACATGTGTGAGAGTGTGTGAGTGTGAGTGTTTGTGTGTGTGTGTGTGTTTGTGTATGTATGTGTGTGTGTGTGTGTGGAGAGAGACAGTATGAGTGTGAGTGAGTATCTAGCATCAGAACATGAAGATTCGAAACATTAGCTTGTTCTCTCTCTCCACAGATGCTGCCTGACCTGCTGTGATTTCCGGCAATTTATGTTTTCAGTACATTTATAATGTTTTTGGTGAACCACACCTGCAGTACTGATTACTATTCTGGTCTCCTTGACTAAGGAAATATACTTGCCTTAGAGAGGGTACAATGAAGGTTCCTTACACTGACTCCTGGATTGTCCTAGGATGAAGAGATTGCGTAGAATGGGTCTCTAATCCCTGGAGTTCAAAAGTACCAAGGGTGATCAAAATGTATGAAAGTCTCCAAGGCTTGATGGAGTGGGTGGGGGTGGGGGAGGTGGTGTCAATGCTGTTTCACGCTGGATGGAGAACATGGCCATAGACAGTGCTACCTTAGGGTAAAGGGTCGGCTATTGTTTGAGCTGGGGTGAAATGGAACGTTGTGAACCTTTTCCCCATTTCATTTGCAAAAAAGTCAGAACGCAATACAGGACGATATAAACTAGGAGCTCATTAAGTACGAGGAAACATTGGATCTTTAAAATTAGTATGAATACACCCCTATATGATCAGAGGATTAGATAGGGTGGACAGTGGGAGCCTTTTTCCTCAGATGGTGATGGCTAGCACGAGGGGACATAGCTTTAAATTGAGGGGTGATAGATATAGGACAGATGTCAGAGGTAGGTTCTTTACTCAGAGAGTAGTAAGGGCGTGGAATGCCCTGCCTGCAAAAATAGTAGACTTGCCCACTTTAAGGACATTTAAATGGTCATTGGATAAACATATGGATGATAATGGAATAGTTTAGGTTAGATGGGCTTCAGATTGGTTTCACAGGTCGGCGCAACATCGAGGGCCGAAGGGCCTGTACTGCGCTGTAATGTTCTATGTTCTATGTTCTATATGGGATCTCATTCAAAAGTGTGAGCGTTCGTAGATCGGAGGCCACATATACAACAACTTTTTATTAACCGGCACCAGATGGATCAGTTGATCAATGTTCCGGTTGGTCAAGTGGTCCATATAATCAATGTAAAACCACATGTCAAGTAAAAGAAACGTGGGGGTGAGGTGTGGGCGGGAGGGGTGCACATCTCTGTTATACTTACAGCAAAAATCACTTAAATAGTAATGCAACTTGGCCTTAAATGAAACACCGGCAGAAAGCTTTCTCAGGCGCATTCTTAACATAGCCTGACCGCGATAATTCAAAAAAAACTTGCGGTATTTTGAGGTGTTATATTGTTTGCCGGTTTATTGAGAGGGCTGGTCACGATGTGCCGGTTAAAACAAAGTTCGTCTTTCGCTGACTGAAAATGTTCTTAGATGAAGCAATTCTCTGCACTGTGGGTATGGATTCCTGTTGAGTACACACATGATGGACATGAATCGAGTATAATCATAAGGGGCATGGATAGTGTGAATAGTCAAGGTCATTTTCCTAGGGTAGGGGAGTCCAAAACTAGAGGGCATAGGTTTAAGGTGAGAGGGAAAATTTTAAGAGACACCTGGTGGGCAACTTTTTCATGCAGAGGGTGATGCGTGTATGGAAATGAGCTGCCAGAGGAAGTGGTGAGGCTGGTATAATATAACATTTAAAAGGCATCTAGAGGGGTGTATGAATAGGAAGGGTTTAGAGGGATATGGGCCAAATGCTGGCGAATGGGACTAGATTTATTTAGGATATCGGGTCAGCATGGACAAGTTGGACCGAATGGCCTGCTTCTGTGCTGTACATCTCTATGACTCTAAAAGGAAGTGGGAATGGGGCGCGGATGTAGAGATGGGGCATGAGCTGTGATCCCACTGAATGGCTACATTAACTACTCCAGCTCGTACTTCTCAGCTCCTTATGTTCCCCATTCACACATAGAATCTTGTGGGCATCAGGTAAACTGTTACCCCACTCCTTCAGAGCTCAGGTCTGCTGCTCAGTTTGTGTTTGAGTCAGCTGGATGAGGAAGATCCTATGGCTATCCGATCTCAGTTAGGAGGAGGGGTGGGGAGTGGATATAATGGGGATAGGGTAATACAACCTGTCAGGATGGACCTGGATTAGACAAGTGGGAAACCAAACGGAATTGTCATTTTGACCCACCCTACGTGTGAGATCCCCTATTTTGGAATGTTCATCTCCGTGGGTTTCCCAGTAAAAATGTGGCACATATCACTTGGTTAAATAGCTATACCCAGTATCTGGGGGAAAATCGACAGTTGTCTTCAACCTGCTCTCAGGGTGAAGGGCAAGAGGGACAGAATTATACTTTACTTGTAAACTGTCAAGCTATGAAAACACTTGGGAGTTTTGCCTGTTGACTATGATCTGCAAATGCTTATCATTTTACAACGTTGCATCATTCAGAAAGTTGCTTCAGAGCACGGTGCACATTTGGCCTGATGAAGAGTCATCTAGACTTGAAAAGTTCGCTTGCTCTCTGCCCATGGATGCTGCCTGTCCTGCTGTGATTTCCAGCATTTATTTTGTTTTCAGTGCATTTGGTCATGTCTGATTCATGAGACCTTTTATTGCTGTACAGGGAACCCGTCCCCAGGTTATAAATGGGTTCTGTTCTTGAGTTTGTTCACGTCAGAACACAATACAGGAAATCCTAAAAAAGCCACACGTCAGCGTGAGAAAATGTTCACAGATTGGATCTTTAAAATAAAGTTAATATTGATACCCATGTATGGGAACCTGTTTGTAATTAGAAGTGTTTGTGAGTCAAATGCTCATAAATCAGGGGCCATCTGTATCCCTAATCTCTCATTCACTGAAAATATTTCTCAGGCACAACTAGCTACAATTAAAGTGCTTCATTTGATATTGTTTGGAAAGGGATTTTAGTTATTATTGCAGCAATAACTTTAGTTTATATAACAGGGAGTCATAGGAGAAATATCTGACAAAAATGGACAAAGTTTGTTCTCTTTATTTCCTTCTCTCTATTCCCCAGACTCCAACTATCATTAGTGCACAATTCTGCAAGGCGTGAGCACATGGCCACTAGTTGTTCTACCATGTGAGGCATCGCAGCCACATCATCACTTGGGAAAGAGCAACAGGAAAGCCCAGTTTGGTTTCCTTGTGTATGCCCCTGACCGTATCTTCCCGCTTCCCCCCCCACCCCCACCACTTCAGCAAACCCCACCCCTACTCCACAAACCTGGAAACCCCTGCCCCTCTCAACCTACCCCTACAGAAACAGGGTTATCAGGGTCAACTGTGCAGGTCCCATTGATGTGTGCCGAGGGGATTGATTGAGTGCTCCTAGTCAGCATGGCTTGTTAATAAGAGTATCCTGAATCATGGGTCCATACAGGAAGCGGTGTGGGGATGAGGAAAGGATAAGGATGTATTCAGTAATTATCATTAATGGGTCTTGGTACTTACTGAGTCAGAACAAACACTGACACCATCCATCAAAGCAACTAAATGGTCCAGCCCTGCCCCTGGGATAGAATGGAATCCTTATAGCACAGCAGGAGGCCCTTCAGTCCATGTGTCTGCATTAGCTCTCCAAATGAAAAAAGCACGTAGAGCCACTGCCCCACCTTCTCCCCGTCACCCTGCACTTTCTTCCTTTTCAGACAATAACCCAACTGCCTCTTGAGTGCCTCAGTTGAAAGTACCATCCCCACATTCTCAGCCAGTAGCTCCTCACCACTGACTGTGTGAATCAGTCTCTCCTCCCATCCCCATTGTCATAAGAATCCTTACAGTGTGAAGCAAGCCATTCTGCCCATTGAGTCCACTCTGACCCTGTGAAGAGAATCCCACTCAGACCCACCCCCTACCATATCTCCATACCCATTGCACCCTGGTAATGACCTTCTACAACCTCTTCCATCAGGCAGAAGATACAGAAACCTGAACACACGCACAAGCAGGTTCAGGAACCGTTCCTTTCTGGCTGTCATCAGACTGTTGAATGGACTCTAGCCTCAAATAATGTAACCTGCAAGCCTCTAAATTTTTCTGATCTGTACATCCTTTGCTTGCTGTGATCTGCCTGTACCGCTCGTGAACAAAGCTTTTCACTGTATTTCAGTACACGTGACAATAAAACCAATCAACATTTCCCATGGCTAATCTACCCTAACCTGCACATCTTTGGATGGTAGGAGGAAATCAGATCACCTGGAGAAAACCCATGCAGAATCAAGAAGAACATGCAAATTCCACACACCCAAGGCTGGAATCGAAACCAGGTCCCTTGGTGCTGTGAAGCAGCAGTGCTAGTCACTGTGCCACCCAGTGAATGTACCCATTGCTGCTTTTGCCATTGCCTTCAATCTGTGCCTTCTGGCTTCTAAATCTTTCCACCATTAGGCACAGTTTAACGGGAAACATATCAAAGGTTTTTAGTTGTCATTGATTTTCGTCAAAGAGATTCCAGCTTCACACCTGAAAAGTCTGGGTCCAATTTTGCTTTAGATTCCACACCGTCGGCCTTATAGATCCTGAGCAGCAGAAATAGCTTCTGAGTCAGTTTCTTTCTTAATGAATGAGACCAAGTTAACTCTCAGCTGTTTGTGGAAGCTGTTCATACACCATATGTCACTGGAAATCAATGTCAGAGGCGCTACATAGAGTCACAGAGTCATACAGCACAGAAACACACCCTTCGGTCCAACCAGTCCATGCCGATCATAATCCCAAATTAAACTAGTCTCATCTGCCTGCACTTGGCCCATATGCCTCCAAACATTTCTTATTCATGTACTTATCCAAATGGATTTTAAACATTGTAACTGTACCCCCATCCACCACTTCCTCTGGAAGTTCTTTCCACACATGGGCCACACTCTGTGTAAAAAAAATTGCCTTTCATGTCATTTCTAAATTGTCATCCTCTAACCTTAAAAGTATGCCCCCTAGTTTTGAAATCCCACACTCTAGGGAAAAGGCAACTACCATTTATCTTATCTATACCCATCATGATTTTACAAACCTCTATAAAATCACCCCCTCAACTCCTACACGTAAGACTATTTGTCCCAATTAGACTGTGCTGATCTTTGTAACTATTTTCTTCTAATCAGCCAGTTCAGAGATATTATTACACACCCCAGGAGCAGGTGGGACTCTACCACTGCATCACAATATTTCGCACTATCACCCTCTCATTCTATTCAGCCCATTTCACATTTCCAGCCTAGCTTTCTATCCCTTTTTTTTCTTGTACTCAATTCCTTTAGAAACGCTCACATGTCTGGAGATTTTTTTAAAATGATCTTGCGTGATGTGGGCGTTGGTCGCTGTGCCAGCATTTCTTGCTCATCCCTGGTTGCCCTTGAGAAGGTGGTGGTGAGCTGCCTTCTTGAACCGTTGTAGTCCATGTGCTGTAGGTTGACCCACAATGTCCTTAGGGAGGGAATTCCAGTATTTTGACGCAGCCACGCTGAAAGAAACAGCGATATGTTTCCAAGTCAGGATGGTGAGTGACTTGGACGGGAACTTGCAGAGGGTGGTGTTCCCATGTCTCTGCTGCCCTTGACCTTCTAGATGGAAGTGGTCATGTATTTGGAAGGTGCTCTCTAAGGATCTTCAGTGAATTTCGGTGATGCATTGTGTAGATTATACACACTGCTGCTACTGAACATTAGTGGCAGATGGATTGGATACCCATGGATGTGATACCAATCAAGTGGGCTGCTTTGTCCTGGATGGTGTTAAGTGTTGTTGGAGCTGCACCCATCCAGGAACACCCCTGACTTGTGCCTTGTTTATTTTCCCTTTATTCATTCATGGGATGAGGCGTTACTGGCTAGACAGGATTTATTGCCCATCCCTAATTACCCAAGGGGGTTAAGAGTCAGCCACATTGCTGTGGGTCTGGAATTGCATGTAGGCCAGACCAGGTAAGAATGGCACTTTCCCTCCCTAAAGGGCATTAGTGAACCAGATGGGTTTCTCCCAACAATTGACAATGGATTCATTACCATCATTAGACACATAATTCCAGATACTTATTGAATTCAAATTCCACCATCTGCCATGGTGAGATTCGAACCCATGTCCCTAGGATATTATCTGGGTCCCTGGGTTAACAGTCCAGTGATTAGGCAGTCAGGAGGTGAGTTACTCGCTGCAAGACTCCTACCTCTGACCTGTTTTTGTAGCCATTGTATTCATACTTGGGTGCTCATGTGTATGTCATTCAAGGTGACAGGACAAGTTGAGAAAGTGACTAATAATAGCTTTATTCTAGGCTTTATTAACAAGGCTGTAGAGTACAAGGGCAAGGAGATTAAACTTGTCTAAGGTACTAGTTTAGCCTCAGCTGGATTATTGTCTGCAGTTCTGGGCACCACACTTCAAGGAGTTTGTGAAAGTATGAGAAAGGGGTCACAGAAAAGACTCATGAGAACAGTTTCATGACTCAGAATTTGCAGCTATGTGGTTTGGAGACATCGGGATGGTTTTCCACAGCGAAGAGGAGGTTAAGTGGGGTTGTGATAGAGCTATTCAAAATCATGATGAATTTGGTTGGGGTAGATAGAGAGAAACTGTTCCCCTCAAGCCTGCACTCCCATTCAATGAGATTATGGCCGACTTGTGACATGACTCCACACAGCCAGGTTTTCACCAAAAGGATGGGGAACCTCCCAACTCAGCATTCCCCCAAATGAAGGTACAAAGTATTTTCGCTCCAGCGATCAGATTGGAAACAGGTTCGAGGCAGCCCCAGAGGTAGGCTTGGTTCTTTGGGATTTTGCTTCAATTGCATTAACAGCTGTTAAGTCCCGTGACACCTACCCATCAACCTCCTCCCTCCATTTTATCTCATAGCCCTCATGTCACCTCCACGTCCTCCGTGCCTGTTATGTCAATTCCGTGCCACTCACTTTTCCCTATCCATCATTACATCCCCCTCATATTTCCCAAACCTCTTTCATGTCCCCTGTGCATCCTCTGTACCCATTCCTCATTATCCACCATGATGTGGAGATGCTGGTATTGGACTGAGGTGGACAATGTCAGAACTCACACGACACTAGGTTATAGTCAAAAAGGTTTATTTAAAATTACAAGCTTTCGGAGTGTGGTCCAAAAGCTTGTAAATTTAAATAAACCTTTTGGACTATAACCTGGTGCTATGTGAACTCTGATGATATCCACCACATGCACTGGCTGTGTTGAGCGAGAAAAAAATTTGATCACTCTAATCGAAGTCTCACTCAAACACTCTTGAGACTGAAACATAATCTCTCATTCATGTAATCTATTCATAAAATATAAACTCCCTCCAGTGGTCTATCTGTTGAAAAAAAGAGACCATCTGTTTTATTTACCACATCAAAAATATATCATCCTTTAATAACCTCTTAAAACCATCATCTATACAGACCCGACCCCCACTGCAATCCTGATCATTTGAAATGCAGCCAAACATTCTTAATAGGATCAGATGTAATCCTGACTGTCCCAACAGCCAAGCAGAAATAATTTCTTTCTATCCATCATATCAACTCCTTCTCAGTCACTGAGAAAAAAAAGAATCTTTTACTGATAGACCAAACCTCACTTTAACATTTCACTTGACCATTAGATTTTCCATCATATCTTTCCGAATTCCTTCCTGTTGGAGTGACAGTCTGGATTAAACACTCACGCGTTGGAGAAATTCCTTGAACACTAACTGGGGCAGGATGACATGGCTGTAAAAGAAGCATCATTGTTCTGTAATAAATGAGTTCATTTTAAACTAATAATAAAATATTGATTTGTGACTATTAGTACAATGATGTGATTGATCTTCTTCACAATGAGAGATAAATGTTTGACAGAGAAATTAAGAGTAATGGAATGGCTACATTTTGATGCAGTGAATACTGAAAAACAGAACATAGCTTTACAATCTTGTGATTGCTGGTAATGTCATGTCATCACAGAAAGAAATGGGTTATTGATTAATGGTGCAGTGAACAGCTCACCACATACACAGGGGTAAATGGATGTGTGCTGTCTCTGTGTGTGTTTGTATGTCTGTACATATGTCTGTATTTGTATACCTATGTGTGTGTGTGTCTGTGTGTGTGCATCCATGTGTCTGTGTGTGTGAGACAGTGTGCATGACAGCAGGTGTGTGATGGTGTGTGTCTATGTGTATGTATCTTTGTGTGTGAGACAGTGTTTGAGTGTATATATGTATCTGTGTGTGTGAGTACATGTCTGTGTGTATGTATCTGCATGTGTGATAGTGTTTATGTGTGTGACAGTGTGTAATTGTGTGTATGTGTTGTGAGTTTATAGGTATATATCTCTTTGTTTGGAGATGTCTCTGCGTATATTATATGTGTCTGTTTGTGTGTCTTGTGAACCATATAATTGTGTGTGCGTGTGTGTGTGTATGTGTGCATGTGTGTGTGTGTGTGTGTTTGCGCACATGAGTGTGTGTTTGTGTATGTGTGTGTGTGTGTATGTAAAAGAGTGTGTGTGTGTGAGTTTGTGAGAGTGTGCGAGTGAGTGTGTGTGAGTGTGCGTGCGAGTGAGTGTGTGTGTGAGAGTGTGTGTGTGACAGTTAGTGTGTGAGAGGGAGTGTGTGTGTGAGACAATGTGTGTGTGTGAACGAGTGTATGTGACAGTGTGTGTGTGTGAGAGTGAGAGTGTGTGTGAGTGTGAGAGTGTGTGTCTGAGTGTGTAAGAGTGTGTGAGTGTGTGTGAGAGTGTGTGTGTGTGTGAGAGTGTGAGTGAGTGTGAGAGTGTGAGTATGTGTGTGAGAGTGTGTGTGTGAGTGTGTGTAAGTGTGTGTGAGTGTGAGAGTGTGTGTGTGAGAGTGAGTGTGTGTGTGAGAGTGTGTGTGTGAGTGTGTGTGAGAGTGCGAGTGTGTGTAAGTGTGTGTGAGTGTGTGTGAGAGTGCGAGTGAGTGTGAGAGTGTGTGTGAGAGTGCGAGTGAGTGTGAGAGTGTGTGTGAGAGTGTGTGTGTGTGAGAGTGTGAGTATGTGTGAGAGTGTGTGTGTGTGAGTGTGAGTGAGTGTGTGTAAGTGTGTGTGAGAGTGTGTGTGTGAGAGTGTGTGTGTGTGTGAGAGTGAGTGTGTGTGTGTGTG
>NC_063367.1:19144760-19153638 GCF_021869965.1 Rhincodon typus | reverse complement strand
GTGTGTGAGAGTGTGAGTATGTGTGAGAGTGTGTGTGTGTGAGTGTGAGTGAGTGTGTGTAAGTGTGTGTGAGAGTGTGTGTGTGAGAGTGTGTGTGTGTGTGAGTGTGAGTGTGTGTGAGAATGTGTGTGTATGTATGTGTGTGTGTGAGAGTGAGTGTGTGTGAATGAGTGTGTGTGTATGTATGTGTGTGTGTGAGAGTGAGTGTGTGTGAATGAGTGTGTGTGAGAGTGTGTGTGTGTGAGAGTGTGTGTGTATGTGAGAGTGTGAGTGTGTGTGAGAGAGTGTGAGTGTGTGTGAATGAGTGTGTGTGAAAGTGTGTGTGTGTGAGAGTGTGTGTGTGTGTGTGAAAGTGTGTGTGTGAGAGTGTGTGAGTGTGTGTGAGTGTGTGTGTGTGTGAGAGTGTGAGTGTGTGTGAGAGTGTGTGAGAGTGTGTGTGTGTGAGAGTGTGTGAGTGTGTGTGAGTGTGAGTGTGTGTGAGAGTGTGAGTGTGTGTGAGAGCGTATCTGTCTTCCTATACAAACAGTGTACAGGCTGCCAAGGTCTCTGTGGTATGGTGAGGCACTGAATACCTAAGCTACCTAGGGCAGAGGTGATGTGTTTCTGGATCGCGGGATCAGTCTGTGTGGCAAACGGAGCTGATCCAGGGAATCAATCTTAATGTGAAAGGGTTGCAGCTTAGAGTGAGCAGGCACATTTCCCTTCGTACTTATTGAAGAGTCAAAGGCCCAGAGCCTTGCTGAAATGGTGTGTGTGGCATATTCCAACCTACTAAGTTGGAATGTGAATGTTGCGAATATGATTGGGTGGAAATCAGAGGCTGAGTAAATGCATAACCTGCAATAGTTATCTCTAAAAATAATATAAACCTTTGTTCTTGCAAAAATATTTGAGCTGTACACCATCTTCTTGACATGTACTTCTCCCACGCATGAATAAAAGATTAAACAAAGAAACCTGAGACTCGTCTGGCCTAAGAGGAACACCATGTAGATATGAATTATACTGCCAGATCTGCACTGCACCTTGCCCAAGAAAGACTTTGTGAATTTCTGCGCCTCCAATCCCATCAGCAGCACTTGTTGGCAAGTCAAATGTAGGGTCACCATCTTACTTTGGGGTGGCCTGGTGGCTTAGTGGCTTAGTGGCTTAGTGGCTCAGTGGTTAGCACTACTACCTCACAGCACCAGGGACCCAGGTTCAATTCCACCTTTGGGTGACTGTCTATATGGAGTTTGCACATTCTGCCTGTGTCTGTGTGGGTCCCCTCTGGGTGCTCTGGTTTCCTCCCACAGTCCAAAGATGTGTAGGGTAGGGTAGGTTGGCCATGCTAAATTGCCCATAGTGTTCAGGGATGTGTTGATGAGGGGGAGGAGTCTGGTTGGGATGCTCTGAGGTTCAGTGTGGACTGGTTGGGTAGAAGGGCCTGTTTCTACACTGTAGAGATTCTATGATACTAACTGGGGATGAAGAAATTGTTGCAACTGTACTTATCTACAATCTAAGCAAGTATTTGATTCAGTTATTTTCTTGAACCAGGGTTCTGAATGAAGCCCCAAAAGGTGATGATTATCAAACTGTGATGACGAATATGTCAGCTTGCTGCACCCATATTACTATACTACACTACACGTACAGCAGTAATCAATTACCCCTTTTGATTTGATTTATTATTGTCACATGTACTGAGATACAGTGAAAAGTATTGTTTTGTGTGCTATCCAGGCAAATCATACCTTGCACAAGTACGTCAAGGTAATAGAACAGAATGCAGAACATAGTGTTACAGCTACAGAGAAGGTGCAGAGAAAGATTAACTCTAATACTCAATTCAATAAAAGGTCTGTTCAAAAGTCTAATGACAGTGAGGAAGAAACTGTTCTTGAATCTGTTGGTATGTGTTTTCAAACTTATATATCTTCTGCCTGACAGAAGAGGGTGGAAGAGAGTACAACCAGAGTGGGAAGGGTCTTTGATTATGTTGGTTACGCAGCAGGGAGTATAGATGGAGTCAATGGATGGGAGGCTGATTTGTGTGATGGACTGGGCTGTGTTCACAACTCTCTGTAGTTTCTTGTGGTCTTGGGAAGAACAGTTGCCAGACCAAGCTGAGATGCGTCCAGATAGAATGTTTTCTATAGTGCATCTATAAAAATTGGTAAGCGTCCTTGAGGACATGCTGAATTTCCTTAGGAACGTAAGTAGAGATGTTGCTGAGCTTTCTTGTCCATAGTGTCAACGTGGGGTGGACCAGGACAGATTGTCGGTGATCGTCACTCCCAGGATCTTGACGCTCTCGACCATCTCCACCTCAGCACCATTGATGCAGACAGGGGCGTGTCCTCCACTCCACTTCCTGAGGTCAATGACCAGCTCCTTTGTTTTGCTGACATTGAGGGAGAGATTGTTGTGTTCATACCATGCCATTAAGCTCTCAATTTTTTTCCTGTACTCTGTCTCGTCTTTGTTTAAGTTTCATCCCACTACGGTGGCGGTGTCATCAGCAAATTTGTAAATGGTGTTAGAGCAGGATTTAAACACAGAGCAGGATTTGGCCATCCAGTTGTGAGTGAATAAGGAGTATAGTAAGGGTTTGAGTACACAGACTTGTGGGTCACCACTGTTGTCACCTATCCTTACTGATTGCAGTCTGCGGGTCAGGAAGTTGAGGATCCTGTTGCAAAGTGGGGAGCAGAATCCTAGGTCTCGGAGTTTGGAGATGAGTTTGATTGGAATTATGGTGTTGAAGGCAAAGCTAAAGTCAATAAACAGGAGTCTGACATAGGTGCCTGTGTGATTACAGGGATGAATGTAGGCCTAGGGAGATGGTGTTTGCTGTGGACCTGTTGTAATGGGATTGCAAGGTATCAAGGCAGGCTGGGATCTAGTGATGTGAACCATTACTAACCCCTCCAAGCACTTCATAAGGATTGATGTCAGAGCCATCGTGTGGTAGTCATTAAAGCACGCTGCCTGATTTTTCTTTGACACCAGGATGAGAGTGGTCTTCTTGAAGCAGGTGGGAACCCCACATTGTAGGAAGAAGAGGTTAAAGATGTCTGCGAATACTCCCGCCTGCTGGTCTGCGCAGGATCTGAGTGCATGGCTGGGGACTCCATCCAGGCCAGTCACTTTCCATGGGTTCGCCCTCAAGGAGGCCGCTCTGACATCTGCGCCAATCTGTGGGTGCAGGTGTACCTGAGGCTCTTAGGGCAGATGACATCGTTTCACCCAGCTTCTGTTCATCGCACTTATCAGGGAGAGATACATTGTTGTCAGCGATTCTACCCAACTTTGTTTTGGAGTCCATTATTTCGTGTAAGCCTCGCCATAGTCGACATTTGTGTGGTTAGTCTAGTTTATTGTCTCTTGGCCTCCCTGATGCCGTTGTGAAGGTCATACCTAGATTTCCTATGTAGGCCAGGCTCACTCGACTTGAACGCCTCAGACCTGGATTTCAGTAGGGAGTGGATCACTTGGTTTATCCGTGGTTTCCAGTTGGGGAACGTTCGGATTAACTTCTTTGGCACACAGTCCTCTACACGCTCACTGATGAAATCTGATGGTAGAACCACACTCATTGAGGTTAGCTGCTGAATATGGACCAGTCTGCTGACTCCAAGCAGATAGACAGGACCTCGTCCATTACCTGAGACCAGCTCTGTATGACTTTCCCTGCCAAATCCTTACCCCTTCAGTTTCTGCTTGTGAGTCGGGAGGAGGAGCACAGCCTTGTGGCCTGATTTATCAAAATGCAGCAGGGAATGGAGTGAAAGTCTCATCAGAGCTTTCTACATCTAACTCTGTTTTCAAAAAGAAAATTGGACGTAGCTGTTCCTTGACTTCAATTGCACACTCATTCATTGTGTGTCCTGAGCAATATTTTAACATAGTGTAACAGTAATAGTCAGTCTAACCTGGTTATCACCGGAATGACTCAGAATAAATCTGTTATCAGGTCATGATCACTGCACAAGTTCCGAGTCAATTATTCAGAGGTTCAAAGTGGTTTTACAGCCAATGACGTAATGCTGAGGTGTAGCCATTGTCCTGACATGGCAACGACGGCAGCCATTTTATGCACAGCAAGCTCCCACATGTAAAAGACTAACCCGACTGTGTTCTTGTCAGAGTGCTTGGAATCATGAAGGTCACTTAGCTCAGTTGGCTGGACGGCTGGTTTGCAATGAGGAGCGATGCCAATAGCATAGGTTCAATTCCTGCACCAGCTGAGGTTACCACGAAGGACTCTCCTTCTCAACCTCTTCCCTCACCTGAGTTGCCTCTCTCTTTAATAAGACAGTGGGCCAATGGTAACTTTACTTTGAGGTTAAAATGATGCCCAGGACTCTAGGCACTGAACACCCAACCACAGGACAAGTGAGTGGACTTGACTGTGTTATGTTCTGCACAGAAACCTTCCCAATTGGCCTGTATTTTTAACAGCTGGACCTTTTTGGTTGAGCAGAGGTATCTGTGGTTGCTATTGTTGTATATTGGTGAGTGAGAGGGAGGATTAGCCTTTCCCACTCTGACTGGGAGATATCACTGATCACCATCAGAGTGTGGTTGCAGGGTGGCTGGTTGTGTGATTTACCATGAGACAGCATCTCCAAATATCACTCACACCTCAAACCAGTAACTAAAATACTCACCACACGATCGATCCATTCAGATCTCCCGCCTTTACCCTCTCCGTCCAACTCTCAAACAAATGGTTGCTTGGTCAGCAGTGAGTGCGTGTAGCCAAATGTAGACTCTCTCCACGTGCCATTCTGAGGGTATAACTGGTGCTATTTCAATGCAAATCTGTATTTCCCTTAAATCACTGATGTCTACTCAACTTGCCAGACCACATAGATTAAGTCAACATGATGCCACACTCATGTTCCTCTGTGTGAGCACAAGGGAAGAGCATCAAACACATCACACTCACCTCAACATCTTGGCCAGTGAAACTGAGGTTTATCACCTCTCCCAGGGCAGGGACAGCAGGGGGTTAGATACAGAGTAAAGCTCCCTTTACACTGCCCCATCAAACACTCCAAGGACAGGGATGGTAGTGGTTGTGAAGAGGTCAGCCAGGTGGAACTTATGGAATATCAGTTCCCTGATTGGAGCTGTTAAGCTGATCTAATCAGGGAGCCCTGGCTGACAGATATAAACAGGCGTGTCAGGGGTTCTGCTCACTCTGAGACCTGGTTCTGAGGGAGCTGAATCAGTGTCAAAGACTCTCCACATGTAAATAAAGAGTGACTTGGTGATGGGATACTGGTCTCTGTGGAGTTATTTCAGGGACAACACAGGGTTATATATAGAATAAAGCCCTCTCTATACTTTTCCCATCAAACACTCCCACAACTGGGACAACATGGGGTTAAATACAGAGTAAGGCTCTCTCTACACAGTCCCCATCAAACACTCCCATGACAGGGACAGCATGTGGTTTGATACCTTTTCTGTATGATGTACACCCCAGTGCAATTATCTGACAATTTGTCTCAATTTTCACAATGGGGCCATATGTCCAAGCCGTGAGTTTGTTGGTTTTATTGCTGAACCAATGTAAGACGACCCTAACATAAATATCTTTGTTCATTCTGAATCAATCTCCCCCCTTTCCTTCCTGCTTTGAGACATTGTCTTGCCCCTATCCCCCACAATTACTTTCTGCAGTGGGTAAGATTCTAAGAGCCGCCTCATTATAGAGACATTTGGTGTTACACTGTGGGTGCTAACTGCCAGCACTCGAGGTTATTCTTATCCATTGTGAAATTGCAATGGTTTCTGTTTGATTCATCAGCCTGACAGGGGAGATTTCGCTGCGAGCTTGTTTAATCATATCACGGTCAGTTTTCATTTTTAAGAGCAAGCAAAACGCTGTGGTTACTGTTTGAAAGGATGGGAGAGGCAGAAACCTTATTCACATGTAAGAGGTATTTGAATATGTACTTGGCCAGCTGTAACCTACAAACAACAAGAGTAGGGTCTGGGAGGGTCGAGTCGGCAGGCTGCCTCCTTTTACAAGCACAGTCACAGTGCGCCAAGTGGCCTCTCTACTGTCTGTGAAAGCTGTGAGAGTGTGTGTGTGTGTGTGTGTGTGTGTGTGTGTGTATGTATGTGTGTCTGTGTGTGTGTGAGTGTGTGTGTCTGAGTGTGTGTGTGTGTGAGAGAGAGAGAGAGTGTGTGTGTGTGTGTGCCTGTGTGTGTGTGTGTATGTGTGTCTGTGTGTGTGTGAGTGTGTGTGTGTGTGTGTGTGTGTGTGTGAGAGAGAGTGTGTGTGTGCGTGGTGCCTGTGTGAGTGTGTCTGTGTGTGTGCGTGTGTGTCTGTGTGTGTGCATGTGTGTGTGTCTGTGTCTGTGTGTGTGAGTGTGTGTGTGTGCGTGTTTGTTTGTGTCTGTCTATATGTGTGTGTGTGTCTGTGTGTGTGTGTGTTTATGTGCGTGTGTATGGAGACTGTGAGTCTGTGTGTGTTTGAGTGTGTGTCATAGAGTCATAGACATGTGGGAGTGTGTGTATGTACATATGTGTGTATGAGAGTGTGTGTGTGTTACAGAATGTGTGTGCATGAGAGTGTGTGCATGTGTGCGTGAGAGAGAGAAAGTGCGTGCATGAGAGTGTGTGTGTCTGAGAGTCTGTGTGTGTATGTTTGAGTGTGTGTGAGTGTGAGTGAGTATTTGTACATAAGAGAGAGCATGTGTGTGTGTGTGTGTGTGTATATGAGACTGTGTGTGTCATAGAGACATAGATGTGTGAGAGTGTGTGTGTGTGTGTGTGTGTGTGTGTGTGTGTGTGTGTGTGTGTGGAGTTTTTCGCTGGACTTTCTGAAACAATGTCAGTGACGGCGATTAGCAACTTTAAAACTTACTCAAGCCACCAGGCAGTCTCTGTGGAATGAGGAAACGAGCCAACATTTCGGGTTAATTTGCTGCAGATTGCCAGCTATTTACACATCTGGGGCAATAGTTTCAAAAACAAAATCCTGAAGACAGTGGAAATTTGTATAAAGAGGTCAAAGTTCAGCAGGTGGGCAAGATCTGTGAAGACAGAAACAGGTAACCCTCATGGTTAACAACCTGAGATAACAACTCTGCTTCTCAGGAGTCTGCTCTTTGTTTGCGTTTAACATTATTGGAGCATAAGTAAGCCATTCAGCCCCGACTGACCCTCCGAAAGTGCGTGGCTCCCTCAGCGCTGACCCTCCGACAGTGCGGCGCTCCCTCAGCGCTGACCCTCCGACAGTGCGGCACTGTCTCTGCACTGACCCTCCGACAGTGCGGTGCTCCCTCAGCGCTGACCTTCCGACAGTGCGGCGCTCCCTCAGCGCTGACCCTCCAACAGTGCGGCACTCCCTCAGCACTGACCCTCCCACAGTGCAGCGCTCCCTCAGCACTGACCCTCCAACAGTGCGGCGCTCCCTCAGCACTGACCCCCCGACAGTGTGACAGTCCCTCGGTACTGCATGAACAGTGTGACACTCCCTCAGTACTGATCCTCCGACTGTTTGGCACTCCCTCAGTACTGACCCTCTGACAGTGTGGCACTCCCTCACAACTGCATTAACAGTGCTAGTCTAGATTTTTGCTCAAATTGACCAACAATCCTTTTACTGTAAGCAAAATGAGGGCCAGTTGAGTTTGCATTGATTTTCTGCCTGAGAGGTGTTTTCGAGCAATGTGTGAGCTCACATATTGTATCTGATTACACTTCAAAAAGAGCTCATTGGATGTGAAGCTTGAGGAGATGACCTCTTCTCAGGATAAGACACTGCATTAATGCGCATTATTTCTCCTGTCTTTCGAACCCTGTCCAATCACAGCTCTATTACCAACACATTAATCTGTCATCACATCAAACATGACCTGCGTACATGAGATGAGAAAGTAACAGATGGAGAGTGGAGATAATGTAAAGGAGCATAGGGTCCTTGACAGAGTTGGGATTTGTATGGTAACCAAAAGTTCAGTCTTTGGGCACGTGTGTGTGTAGGAGAATGGGATTGAATGCTCATTTTAAATTTAAAATCTGTTGCCAATTACAGCCATCTGCTGCTTTTGTTGGGCATGCTTCACACTCAGTCCATAGCTACGTTTTCAAACCCAGTAGACATTCTGGGACTGAGGCTCTGTACTATTAAACAGCTGTGCTCCCAGCTTCAGTAATTCTCTCACTAATTCCAATGCACATCTGGAGCTGGTACTTTTTATGGTGTCTCTCTCACCTCCTCATGATCACCCACAGTGATTTGCTGTGAATGAATTATATCAGCGAGCACAGGAGGAGGCACAGTGACTCAATGGTTAGCATTACTGCCTCACAGAGCCAGGGACCTGGGTTTGATTCCAGCCTTGGGCAACTAGCTGTGTGGAGTTTGTGTGTTCTCCCTGTGTCTGCGTGGGTTTCCTCCGGGTGCTCTGGTTTCCTCCCACAGTCCAAAGATGTGCAGGTTAGGTTAATTGGCCGTGCTAAATTACTTATACTGTGCAGGATAGTTGGGATAGTTAAGAGAAATACAGGGTTTAGGGTGGGTCTGGATGGGATGCTCTTCAGAGGGTCAGTGTGTTCTTGATGGGCTGACTGGCCTGCTTCCATGCTGTAAGGATTCTGTGATCTTTGAGACAGTTGCCTGATTCACCCCATAGCCCTCATCCTTTTGTTTGGATGTGAAAACAGAGTAACCAATTTACACACACCCTGACAGTACGTATGTTACACACCTGAGAATCCACAAACAGAGATCTGGTGCAGAAACACCAAAACCTTTCAAGCACAGTCAGAAACTGACCACCAACGGTCTGGGATAGTAGGAACTGCAGATGCTGGAGAATCCGAGACAACAAGGTGCAGGGCTGGATGAACACAGCAGGCCAAGCAGCAT
>NC_063367.1:19109083-19134760 GCF_021869965.1 Rhincodon typus | reverse complement strand
GCTGAAGTGAAGTATGGAGGGGAAAGCATTTATGCTATAGTTTGGGGTGGGGGTTGTGGGTGTAGGGTGCTGGAGGAAAAAGGATGTTGATAGTTCAGATTAAGTGATCGGAATGCAAGAATGGCAGAACAATGGAGTGTCTCCTGCCAGACTTGAAAAGACAGATAGTCCCACTGGGATGTGGCGGTTGCGGGGTGGTGGTTGTGGAGGACATGATAACAGAATGTAACAAGCTACAAGAAGGGGAAGAAATGATTCACAATTTGAAAGTGTTGAACTCAATGTTAAGTCCAGAAGGCTATAAAGTGCCCAGTCTGAAGGTGAGATGTTGTTCCTTCAGTTTGCACTGTGATTCACTGGAACAATACCGCATGCTGAGGACAGACAGGTGGGCATATGAACAGGACGCTGTGTTAAACTGACTGGCTACAGGAAGGTCGGGGTCATGCTTGCGCACAGACCAAGAGGTGTTCTACAAAGTGGTCACCCAAACTGCGTAAGCCACATTGGGTGCAGTGAATACAACACACAAGATTGGAGGAGGTACAGGTGAAATGCTGCTTCACGTGGAAAGACAGTTTAGGCCCTTGGATGGTTGAGCAGGGAGGAGGTGAGGGGGCAGGTGTTTCACCTTTTGCGGTTACATGGGAAGGTGCCATGGAGAAGGGTGGGGTGGTGATGGCGGTTGTGGAAAGGTGTAGGGTGTCCTGGAGAGGACGATCCCTGCAAAATGCAGACAGGGAGAGTGAGGGGAAGATGTGTTTGGTGGTGGCGTTCTGCTGGAGTTGTCTGAAATGGCAGAGAATGATCCTTTGAATGCGGAGACTAGTGGGATGGAAAGTGAGCCTGTTTTTGCAAGAATTTAGAAGGTTAAAGAGTGATCAGATTGATGTCTTCAAGATATTAACAGGAAAAGGCAGGGTAGATAAAGGTCAACTATTTCGATTGGTTTGAGATTCTAGAACTATCCGGCACACTCTGAGAATTAGGGCCAGAAGGTTCAGGAGAGATGTTAGGAAGCACTTCAACACACAGAGGGTGGGTGTCGTTTGGAACTCTCTTCCACAGATAGCAATGGATGCTGGATCAGTTGTTAATTTTCAATCTAAAATAGGTAAATCTTAGTTGAGCAAAGGTATAAAGGGATATGGGCCAAAGGCAGGTATATAGAGGTAGGTCACATAACAGCCAGGATCTCATTGAATGGCTGAACAGGCTTGAGGGGCTGAATGGCCTACTCCAATTCCCTATGGAGCAAAGGGAAGTGTGGAGGAGGGAGATGTAAAAAGATGGGGCATGAGGAAGAGATGGGGTCAGAGGATAAGGGAAATAAGTTGGGATGAAGGGGGGAGATGGGATAAGGGGGAGAATGGAGGAGGGATAGCAGCAAGGAGTGGAAAGGAAGAAATATTGTAAAGTAGCACTGATCCAGATAAGTGGGGAATATTCCATCACACTCCTTACTTGTGTCTTGTAGATGGGGGACAGGCTTTGGGGAGTCAGGAGGTGAGTTACTCACTGCAGGATTCCTAGCCTCTGACCTGCTGTTGTAGCCACAGTATTGATTTGGCTGGTCCAGTTCTAGTCAATAATAGCCCCCAGAATGTTGATAGTGTGGGATTCAGTGATGACAACGCCATTGAACGTCAAGAGGAAATGGTTGATCATCTCCTATTGGAGATAGCAGATGCGTTTGGGCATCACGTTCACAGCTCTGAGCTGAAACCACCTTTAGTGAAGTTGAAAATAAATTTGACCACTGGGCTTTCTTTTCTCTTGCTCTGGGAAAGTGCCTCAGATTCACCTGCTAACAGCCAGAGTGGCAGTATTGAAATTAGGAGCTTGATAGGGCTTTCTGAACACCATTCCTGAGAGAGCAATCATTCCTGAATGAGCAGCTTTTTGAAGAGTGGCCATTCCTGAGAGTGATTATACCTAAGAGTGACCAATTCTGGGAGAGTGACCATTCCTGAGAGTGAATATACCTGAGAGTGACCATTTCTCAAGAGTGACCATTCCTGAGAGTGGGCTATTCCTTACAGTGACCATTCCCAGGAGAGGGCCATTCCTGACAGCAACTGTTCCTGAGAATGACCATTCCTGAGAGTGACCATTCCAGACAACAACCATTCCTGAGTGAGGGTCCTTTCCAAGTGAGTGGCTATTTGAAAAGTGACCATTCCAGAGAGTCAACATTTCTGGAGGAGGACTGTTCCAACAGTAACTGTTTTGAAGATTGACCATTTCTGGGAGAGGACCATTCCAAAGAATGATCATACCCGAGATTGACCATTTCTGAGAGTGACCGTTTCTGAGAGTGACTGTTTCCGAGAGTGACCATTTCTGAGAGAGGGCCTGAGAGCTAACCTTGGGGGAGACATGATTTGGGATTAGACTCTGTGACATGAAGCCAGTGACACTGCTCGGCAGGTCCTCGCTGAAATGTCCCCGAACCAAAAACAAGTTCATATGAAACAAGCATTGAACATTTTATTTTCATAGATGCATCATTTCAGTAACCACATTTCCTGCAGATTAATTTCTCTCTTTAATAAATAAAGTGTACCAAAAGGGGCTCCACAGTGTCGTTCACTGTTTGAAGGATTCATTCTCATGTTCTTCCAAACAAGTGGCACCACTTTATATAAGCTTCAAGCAGCGTTAAGTTTTTAACTCAGGAGTTTTGTAATCTGATGACAAGATGCACCCTCTCACTTTTCCCTCGCTTTCTTCTTCTCCTCTTGAGAAAATGCTGACTTTTACTGGAACATGGCATCATGGAGCCTGGTATCTCTGTCACCCAAGAGTTCAATCTTCAGCTGGGACCCCCAGGTGTGGCAGCTTGCTATCCATTACTACACAACATCATCCAGTAGGCAACTGGGTCAACATGTAATCAATAGAGCCTGGACTGAAACATCACTGGGAAGCTAGTTGATTGATAAGAAGCTGCAGTGTTTATATTTCACAGAAACGAGTGAGGCTTATGACAATTGCCCCGTATAGTTTCCAATAATGATTTAATAAAACTGAGGGTCTTGCTGGGCCCACTTCACAGCGTGATTAACAATCAACCACATCGGTCTGGCTCTGGAGCTACATGTAGGCCCAGACTTGGTAAGGATAGCAGATTTCCTTTATAAAGGACATTAGAGAACCAGATGGGCTTTTTTTTTGAAATTCAACAACTTCAGGGTCACTCCATTGACGCTACTGTTTTAAAGAAAAATTCTCAATCTTCCCATCAGCAGATTAAAAAGCCCCAGTTCTCTGTATTACAAGTTCAACTACCATAACCACTGCACGGCCTTATCTTTAAATTTGAGGTCTAAACTAAAAGTCATTTGTTGTTGGGTTTTAGCTCAAAGACTTTATCTCTCTTCATTACACTCTTATGTTGGCTGTCATTGAACTGATCAGGTTCCCGACAAAACAAAAAAATGGAGGGGTCGGAGTATTTAAAATGATGAAAGGGTTTGACGGAGCTGCCATAGAGATGTTTCCATTTGTCGGGAAGCGAAAACCCAAGGTCTATAAATTTAAGAAAGTCACTGTTTATTCCAATTGGAAATTCAGGAGAAATCTTTGTAACCAGAGAGTGGTGAGAATTTGGAGCTCATTACAACTGGGGAGTAGTTGAGGTGAGTGGTGTTGATGGATTTAAGGGGAAGCAGGATAAATGCATGAGAGAGAATGGATTGTAGAAAGATACATTAATGGGTTGAGAGGACATGAGGAGGGAGTAGGCTTATGCAGAGTATAAAACACTAGCATTGACCAGATGGGCAAAATGGCCAGTTTCTGTGCTGCAAATACTATTCAACTTGTAAAAGATCTTCTGGACAGGAAATTAGTTGCATAAATTGGAAAAGGACAACAGCAACTCATACTGTTTCAAAACTCGGCAGGAGTTGGCCAATATAGAAATGAATTTGGTGCACTAGATTTTGCAAGACGTCCTTTTTTTACTCCCAGTTATAATATACACCTCCCTTCCATAGGTATGTGATGAGTTGCTGATAATCACTGAGAGTTACATCAACCAACCACATTCCTCCCTATTTAATGCTCCTTCAGTTTAAAGTGCACCCTGACCACAACACAACATTGGGTTTTCGATCCCAAATATATCAAACCCTTCACATTCCTCTTCCAATTTAATGAGTGAGGACTCCATCTTGGTTGATTGTTTGGATACTGGATGAACAGGAAGGCGACTGTGAAAGACAAGGTCAAAAGTAAATGCAGCACAGTCACCAATCATTACCTGTTACTGCTCTTCACTTCTGTTCTTCAAGCCGATGGAGACGGTAACCTTCATCATTTCAGTTCCCGAGTGTCTGATCAATAATACGCAGGACAGGGACAGCATGGGGTTAGATAGAGTGAACCTCCCTCTACACTGTCCCCATCAAACACTCCCAGGACAGGGGTAGCATAGGGTTAGGTACAGAGTAAAGCTCTCTCTACACTGTCCCCCATCAAGCACTCCCAGGACAGGGACAGCATGGGGTTAGATACAGAGTAAAGCTGTCTTTACACTGTCCCCATCAAACACTCAGAGGGCAGGGCCAGCACAGGGTTAGGTACAGAGTGAAGCTTTGTCTACCATGGCCGTTATGATGTTTTGCTCATCTGGAGGAGATTACACCCGTTTACCATTTTCCCATTTCCCAGCCTATGCCCTGTCTTGGGGATTGTGTGTTGAGTTCATGTCGAAGGGTTTCTGCCCTCACACCCAAGCTGAGCTTCAGATCAGAGACAGACCCTCCACACCTAAAGCCACCCTGAAGAATAAACCAGGAAAAAAAATCTCCTCATAAATATACATTAGTTAAAGATTCCGACAATATTCCAAAGTTCCAAGAAGTTTCAGTCAGCGTTGATAAATCTCTATGTGTTGCTGTCTCAGTGTCTGGATCCGCAGTAGGGAGCGGCCATTTCAGCTCAATGGTTTCACAAAGGGGATGGAGATGGATGCTAGTCAGAGGCCTCTCTAGCCTCAGCCAAATTCAGAAACCGGTCATTCCGGTCACTCTGAGCATGCGCGTGGAACGTCACTGGCTGAAAGTCAAAGGTCGCCGTCACTGGGTTGCCTGCATGTGTGAGTGAGCATGTCTGCAAAAGAATCTTTACACGAGTGAGCTCTGTCTACAGGACGTGTTTGGACGATCTCCGATCATTATAGCGTTCTGATAGCCACTGGGTACAGCAGGGACATGTGCTCAGCTCCTTTGATGGGCAGTTTACGACTGCTGTAGTAATGGATTATCTCGGGCACACTGTCAAACGGAGGGCTGTTCAGACCCAAGATGTATTTACTCTCTTTGGTTCGGGTGAGTTTCATGTGCATGAACCCCTGGTTACTCCTGTGGATGAGAATAGTAAAACATATTCAAAATAACGGAATACAACCTGGAAGAATGCCATTCAGGCTATCGCTTCTGTGCTAGTTCACTGAAAGAGCAATCAAAATATCATACAAAATATCAAAGGTTTGTTGCAGTATAAAACTGAGGGGCAGCACTGCAGTGATCGGTTTGTCACCATATAGTGATGGATTACAGCACTAATAGGGCCAAGGTCTTCCACTGTATAACACTGGGGTACAGTACTGGTGGGGACAGGTCTGTCCCTGTGTAACACTGGGGCACAGTACTGGTGGGGACAGGTCTGTCACTGTATAACGCTGGGGTACAGTACTGGTGGGGACAGGTCTGTCACTGTATAACACTGGGGTACAGTACAGGTGGGGACAGGTCTGTCCCTGTGTAACACTGGGGCACAGTACTAGTGGGGACAGGTCTGTCGCTGTGTAACACTGGGGCACAGTACTGGTGGGGACAGGTCTGTCGCTGTGTAACACTGGGGCACAGTATTGGTGGGGACTGGTCTGTCACTGTATAACACTAGGGTACAGTACTGGTGGGGACAGGTCTGTCACTGTATAACACTGGGGTAACAGTACCGGTGGGGACAGGTCTGTCACTTCATAACATTGGGGTAACAGTCCTGGTGGGGACAGGTCTGTCACTTCATAACATTGGGGTAACAGTCCTGGTGGGGACAGGTCTGTCACTGTATAACATTGGGGTAACAGTCCTGGTGGGGACAGGTCTGTCCCTGTGTAACACTGGGGTACAGTACTGGTGGGGGACAGGTCTGTTGCTGTAATACACTGGGGCACAGTACTGGTGGGGACAGGTCTGTCTCTGATGGGCTTCAGAGTGAAACAATGAATTAAGAATGACAATTAAATCACTAAACATTTAAGCTGCGGAAATGTGCAGGAGATTAGTGAGTAGTGTGATTGTATATTTCCAAATTGTGAAAACCCGAGAGTGGGCTGTGCTTTTTTCCCTTCATTGGCCTCAACATGGAGCCTCATGAAAGATTAAATTGTGCTTCTGCTAATTTTCCTAATTCACAAACTGATTCTCCTGGGCCCTGGTGCTCTGATTTCAGCTGAATCCATCAGAACAGAGTTAAGAACCGCCCAGGTCCCTCTCTCTCTCTCTTTCTCTCTCCCCAAACCTGCAGGGTCACTGTGATCAGACTCAGCAAGTGAGAAATATTTGGAGTAACCAGTTAGCCTGCTCCTAAGGGTGATGGGCCACTTAGCAGTGAGTTGAGTTACCAGACTTGGAGAAGACTGGGTGCTGTGGACTCTGTGTTAATCCTTTATTGACCAGGGAATAGGGGAGGTATCTGATCCTGAGGAGGTGGCTGGATGTCCAGAGGGTAGACTGCTTTTTGTTTGTTACAGTGAGAAGCTGGAAGCTGCCTTCCAGGGATTACAGTCTGAGATCAGAGCTACCCAGTGACACAGCAGTAGGAGAATCTCTGGAATTTGTGAACAAAGAGCACTGCTCAACACTATTACCACAGCACCACACTGACCCAGTGTGACCTGTAAATATCAATTACTGCTGTCTGGGCAGATGCCAAAACAATTGGTGCCAAAAGTGTATGATCCAGTGTTCCATAACCATCCTAATGCCTCTGTCTCCATGTGCAATGTGTCCCCTTCTGTTACAAATTGGTGTTGTGCTGAAATTAATCACCGCTAGACCTTCTTAAATCAAATTTAATGGAGAAAAGACAGGCACAACCTTCTACAGTTCTCCTTGATCATCTATACAGAGGCAAATGTTACATTCCCCATCATATGGCCTGGGTTACTTTCCTATATTGAAGGCACTATATGAATGCAGGCTGTCGTTGTTGTTACACCAGAAGTGTCACTCGGTAACCTGCAATATACCCACCGTGAGACAGCTGTCAGTGGTCAGCTCCACAACAGACCATTTACCTCTTCCTGTAAAACCCGTTTTAAGAGCTTGTTAATTTCTGGAAAGCCAGTGGCGACTTTTCTTGTTTCTTTTCTGTCTTTTTTTTCCATTTGCAAATTGTCACTCATGGGTTACCTTGTACTCTTCAGTAACCTCAGTGCAATGTCCTAATGCAGTTAGTCTGCTCCCACAGCTAACACTGCTTCCTTCCCCAGGAACTGACAGTCCGGGGTGTGTCTCTATACACAGCTTCAAATAACAGGCAACACAAACTGGGAGAGAAAGGCATTAAGATAGCACAATTATTCTGACTGTAGCGAGTTGAGTTAACTCCTGGTTCATGGCTCGTGCAATAGGATGAGTTGGTATAGGAAATGGAGACATGAGTTCTATTTTTAGACATCTCCCCTGACAACCAGTTAACTTTTAAAGTTCTGTCACTGCTGCCGCGTTGGGGAAACCAGCACAGCAAGATCCCAGGAGCAATGGACCAACAGCTGATGCTGGTGCACGGGGGGAATGTTGACCAGATTACTGAGTAGAACTCAGCAACTCCCTCCTTCTGAGATTCGGATTACACCGCACGGAGACCTGAAGCAGGGACTTCTGCTTGAGGCCTTGCCCTGATAGGTGGGACCTCTGACTGCACAGCGCTCCCTCAGCACTCGCTGTGTCTGAGCCCAAAACTTTGTGTTTGAGTCCTGCACCACCATTAGTTCAGTTTAGGAAACGTGGTCGGCATGGACAAGTTGGGCCGAAGGGTCTGTTTCCATGCTGGATGACTCTATGGCATCAGACCGGACTAGGGTGCGTGTTGTGTTTGGAAACAGTTTGGCCAGATGAATCTCTTTGAGTATGAGATCCCTGATTGGGGGTTGTTAACCCGGACCAATTAAGGAGCCCTGGCTGACAGATATAAACAGGAGTCTCAGGGATTCTCCTCACTCTAGGGACTGGCTCTGAATGAGCTGGTCAGAGTCCATGTACTGTGCACGTGGGAATAAGGGGTGACTTGATGATGGGATTACGCCTTCCGTGCAGTTATTTCAGTGAAGTCTGTCACCACTCCTCCCAGGTGAGCCTGGCCACCTTTGAAATGCTGTCACAGTCACAGGTCATAGAGTCGTACAGCACAGAAACAGGCCCGTCGGCCCAACTCGTCCATGCTAACCAGGTTTCCTAAACTGAACTACTGGTGGTGTAGGACTTGGCAGCGGAGCCTCTAGCTCAGACACAGGGAGTAGACCTGCCATTACTTAGGGCCTTGGTGAGACCGCACCTGGAGCACTGTGTGCAGTTTTGGTCTCCCTGCCTTAGAGAGGATATGCTTGCCATAGAGGGAGTGCAGTAAAAGTTCACTTGACCGATTCTGGGGTTGGCAGAGAAGATGCTTGTGAGAAGAGGTTGGCTTGACTGGACCTGTACTCATTTGGGTTCAGAAGGATGAGAGAGGGAATCTGATTGAAACGTATAAAACTCTAAAAGGCAGGACGAGATATAGGGCGGATATTTCCCCTAGCTGAGGAGTTTAGAACCAGGGGACACCAGTTTTAGGATGCAGTATTGGGCATTTTGGTTTGAGATTTATTCACTCAGTGGGTGGTCAACATAGGAATTCTCTACCACAGAAAGGCTGTGGAGGCCGGGTCACTGAGTATATTCAGGGAAGGGTTGGGCAATTTCTTTCTAGACATTAAAGGCAGTGAGGGGTATGGAGAGAAAGCAGGAAGATGGTATTGAGATAGAGGATCAGCCATGACCATACTGAGTCATAGAGTCATGGAAATGTATAGTACGGAAACAGACCCTTCAGTCCAACTCATCCATGCTAACCAAATATCCTAAATTAATCTAGTCCCATTTGCCAGCATTTGGCCCATAACCCTTCCTATTCGTACACCTGTCCAGATGCCTTTTAAATGTTGTAATTGTACCAGCCTCCACCACTTCCTCTGGCAGCTCATTCCATACACACACTACACTCTGTGTAAAAAAGTTGCTCCTTAGGTCCCTTTTAAATTGTTTCCCTCTCACCTCAAACCTATGCCTTCTAGTTTTGAACCTCCCTACCTTGGGGAAAAGACCCTGACTATTCACCCTACCTATGCACCTCATAATTTTGTAAACGTCTATAAACTCCGACGTTCCAGGGAAAATAGCTCCAGCCTATTCAGCCTTTCTCTTTAGCTCAAACCCTCTAACCCCAGCAACAGAGTGGCAGAACAAGCCTGAAAGACCAATGGCCCACTCCTGCTCCGAGATTCTATGCTTCTATCCACTGGGCCACGACTTCTCATCCCTGAGAAGCTGCAGCCTTATAAAATCCAGGCATCACACACACTGAATCAAGCACAGTTTAACCATCCCATTTCTGATTAGGTCTTGATAGATCTTGACTCCCCACTTCAGTCCATCATAAAGAAAGTGACAGTAACTTATTCCGATGGGACTTCAAGTGAATTACTTCCTTTCTCATTTCAACAAAATTCCAAACAATGTTCTTACTTCTGGGCATCAGAATAAAACAAGGCTTGCAATATAGTGTGTTTTTCAGAGGTTGATTTAAGATCCTGTCTAAATAACATAAAGTTCACCACATTCTGGAATTTAATTACCATGGTGTTTTATTTAGTGCGCTGTCTCCTCTGATATATGCTTCAGCTGAGCCAAGGTCTCGGAAGCAGGGCTTTTATGTATTTGAGTGAATTTATATCATGGAAATAAAGCAAAACACTGCGGACGCTGGACCTCTGAATTAGAACAGAAAACACTGGAGAAACTCAGCAGATCTGGCAGCATCCAGGGAAAGACAAACAGAGTTAACGTTTCACAGAGAAATGTCAGACTTGAAATATTAATTCTGTTTTTCTTTCCACAGGGGCTGCCAGACCTGCTGAGTTTCTCCAGAACTTTCTGTTTTCATTTCAGATTTCTAGTATTTTGCTTTTATCATCAGTAAGCATCTTATCTGGTCTTCATTAAGTTGTTGCTTTTAGGATCTTGTGTGCACATTGACTGACATTACAAACATGATCGCACCTCAGAGGAAACACTCTTCTGGTCGCCCTGTTTTACGAAGGATATTATTGAGCTGGAGAGGGTTCCGAAGAGATTTACCAGGATGTTGCCAGGAATGGAGGGTTTGAGTTATAAGGAGAGGCTGGATAGGCTGGGACTGTTTTCACTGGAACATAAGAGTTTGAGGGGTGATCTTATAGTTGTTTATAAAATAATGAAGGGTATAGATAAGGTGAATAGCAAGTGTCTTTTCCATAGGGTGGAGGATTTCAAGACTATGGGGCAGATTTTTTTAAGGTGAGAGGAGACAGATTTGAAAAAGGTATGAGGGACAATTTTTTTACACAAAGAGTGGTTCGTGTGTAGAATGAACCTCCTGAGGAAGTGGTAGATGTAGGTACAGTTACAACATTTAAAAGACATTTGGATAAGTTCATGAAAAGGAAAGGTTTGGAGGGATATGAACCAAATGCAGGCAGGTGGGACTAATTTAGTTTGGGATTATGGTCGGTGTGGACTGGTGGGACTGAAGGGTCTGTTTTCGTGCTGTTTGACTCTATGACTCTAAGCACAACGTTGACTGAAGAGCTTTTTTGAGCGTGCTGAGGTTGTGAAGGGTGCTATTTAAATGCAAGGGTTTCTTGCTGCTTTCTGCCCTGAGCAGACAGGGTGTCCTCAGTTGAAGGAGGTGATGGACTTTGGGAACAGTGACATCCCAATGACCTTTCGAGAAGGTATCAATGGGCAGCCATCAGCAGCACTTATCTTCATCTAGTCTCACTGGAGCCAACTACTGGCATTCTCCTCAGAGATAGTAAGAACTGCTGATGCTGGAGTCAGTGATAACACAGTGTGGAGCTGGAGGAACACATCAGGCCAGGCAGCTTCAGAGGAGCAGGAAAGTTGACGTTTCAGGTCCACACTGTGTTATCTACTGGCATTCTCCTGCCTGTGTGTCTCAGTCCCATGCCACATGCATGTAGATACATCCAGGAAGTTCAGGCATCATAGAGTCATAGAGGTTTACAGCATGGAAACAGGCCTTTTGGCCTAACTTGCCCATGCCACCCAGTTCTCACCATTAAACTAGTCCCATCTGCCTACATTTGGTCCATGTCCCTCTGTAACTATCCCATCCAAGTACCTGTCTAAGTGTTTCTTAAATGACAAAACTCTACCTACCTCCACCACTACCTTTGGCAGCCCATTCCAGACACTCACCACCCTCTGTGTGAAAAAAATTGCCCTTCTGGATCCTTTTGTTTCTCTCCCCTCTCACCTTAAACCTATGCCCTTTAGTTTTAGACTGCCTTACCATGGTGATATACTGTTGGCTATCTCCCTTATCTGTGCCTCTCATGATTTTATAGATGTCTGTAAGGTCACCCCTCAGTCTCCTATGTTCCAGGGAAAAAATGTCTCAGCCTATCCAGCCCCACCTTGTAACTCAAATCTTCGAGTCCAGGTAGCATCCTAGTAAATATTTTCTGCACTCTTTCTATAGCAGGGCAACCAGAACTGCAACAGGAATCCAGCAGAAAGTCCATTGGGAGAACCATTTCTGAGGAGAATCAACTGACTGAATCTTGACAGTATTCCCTCAGAGTAATAGAGATCTACAGCACAGAGAAAGGCCCTTCAGCCCATTGCTTTATGATATTCGCAAGCTACCACCTAACCATTCTAATCAGTCTGCCCACATTGACTCCCAGTGACTTGAGAAACACCACATGAAGTGGCTGGGATGTGGTGGTAATATCAGTGGGCTAGTCTTCCAGAGGCCCAGGCTAAAGCTTGGGTAAGGAGAGCAGATTTCCCTATCTAAAGGACTTTTATTGATTTAATTTATTATTGACACATGTCCCTAGGTACTGTGAAAAGTTTTGTTCTGCGTGCAGTACAGGCAGATCATACCATACAAAGTGTATTAGGATAATAGAACAAGCGAAAATACAATCTTACCATTCCAGAGAAGGTACTGAAAATGCACGATCAACATTAGATTTGAAATTTGAGAGGTCTATTCAGAAGTGTAGTAACAGTGGGGAAGAAGCTGTTCTTGAATCTGTTGGTGTGTGTGTTTAAGTTTCTGTATCTTCTGCCTGATGGAAGATATTGGATGAGATTGTAACTGAGGTGTGGGGGGGTCTTTAATGACATTGACTGCCTTCCTGAGGCAGCAGGAAGTGTAAATGGAGTCAATGGGTGGAAGGGCCATCATTGAGTGACGGACTGGGCTGTGTTCACAGACGACAGGTAAAGGTTCCTTTTCATGTGGTGAGTTGGTGTGGAGCGGGACATGCTGCATGAAAGGGTGATGGAAACATGTTCAATAGGAACTTCCAAATTTGGATCAATTTTTGGACTGATTAGTCGAGCTTTGGAGAAAGGGAGGAATGGGGAAAGGAGCGGGGAATGGGACAAATTGGAGAAACATTGCAAAGACGGGGAGGCGATGGCCTAATGGTATTATCGCTGGACTGTTAATCCAGGGACCCAGATAATGTTGGGGACCCAGGTTCAAATCCTGACATGGCAGATGGTGAAATTTGAATTCAATTAATATCTGGAATTGAGAATCTAATGATGACCGTGAATCCATTGTTGATAGTTGAAAAAACCCATCTGGTTCACTAATGTCCTTTAGGGAAGGAAACTGCCATCCTTACCTGGTCTGGCCTACATGTGACTCTGGACCCACAGCAAATGTGGTTGAATCTTAACTGCCCTCTGGGCAATTAGGGATGGGCAATAAATGCTGCCTGGCCAGCAACACCCTCATCCTGTGAATGAATAAAAAAAAGCCAGCACAGGAGTGATGGGCTGAATGGCCTATTTCTGTGCTGTAAGAGACCACCATAAATATCTTAATGCTGAAATGTATATATGTCATAACTGATTGAAATTCACTTTCAGTCACATATATTATGTATCAATTCATTGCTCCCTTTGCAAGGCTTCACGCTCAGTACAGATTGTACTCAGAATTATAGTGAGCAGAATTATGAGATTTAATATCGTACACACATGATGCAGCTTTCTTCATCTTATTAAAACTTTATCTTCTCTGAAATTGATTCTTGCAGAAATTGCAGCGATGATTTAATGATTAGTTCTGTCCGTGTGTTGCTTGGTTCTTGTCAGTGACTCCCTGAATCTGAGATTGTGGGTATCAGACCCATTCCAGACTCTAACAGCATAGAAGGAGTCTGAGATTTGAGACTCCAACAAGCCCAGTGTGGTACAGAGGGACGGCTACATTATGTTTGGCTTTTGTTATGTGGGCACCAGACAGTAACATCGAGAAATGGAGAAGCAGTCGGCCATTCAGCCCATCGTGGCCACAGCACAATTGTGACTGATCCTTTATCTCAATGCCATACTCCTGTTCCCTCCCCTACTCCTTCACACCTTTAACTCTAGAAAGTCAGCTGTTTCTTAAATACATTCAGCACCTCCACTGCTTTCTCTGGTAGAGAATTCCACAAGTTCACCATCCTCTGAGTGATGAAATTTCTCCTTGTCTTGGTCTATCTTGTATCCTGAGACTATAACTTTTCACCTCTAGCCAGGAGACATTATCCCTGTATCCAACCCTGGCAGCATTTTATTCCTCTCAATGAGGTCTCCTCTCATTCCTGTAAACTCCACTGAATATAGGCCTATAGATTTCATAGAATCCTTACAGTGTGGAAACAGGCTATTCAGCCCATTGGGTCCACACCAAAGAGCATCCCACCCCTTACCGTATCCCTGTAACCCTGCATTCCCCATGGCTAATCCACCTAGCCTGCACATCCCTGGACACTATGGGGCAATGGTCAATCTATCTAACTTGCACATCTTTGGACTGTGGGAGGAGTACCCAGAGGAAACCCACGCAGACACGGAGAGAATGTGCAAACTCCACACAGACAGTCGCTCGAGGCTGGATTTGAACCTGGATCCCTGGTGCTATGAGGCAGCAATGCTAACCACTGAGCCACCATACCACCCAGTTGCTCCTTGGACGACAGACTTGCCATCTTGGAGCCCCTCTGTATTCCACCAAACTTTGTTTTTAAAAGTTATGGCTGTAATAGTAACTAGACTGTCACTTTGTAATTGAAGGGCCGATGTTGGACAGGACAGTGAAGGTAACACCCTTACTCCTATAGTCATAGAGTCATAGAGATGTACAACATGGAAAAAGACCCTTCGGCCCAACACGTTCATGTCGACCTGATATCCTAAATTAATCCAGTCCCATTTGCCAGCATTTGGCCCATATCCCTCTAAACCCTTCCTATCCATGTCCCCATCCAGATGCCTTTTAAATGCTGTAATTGTTTCTGCCTCCACTACTTCCTCTGGCAGTTTGTTGTCTCATTTGAAAGGCAGTTGCTCTAACAATGCAGTGCTCCCTCAGAACTGCCCTGAAACCTGGAATAGGGCTTGAAGCCAGGGTCTTGAGAGTTTGTGCTAGCCCCTGAACTATCACAGTTGTACTTCTGGTGAAATGTCAAACCAAGAGCAGGGCTAGTTGGCCAGATGGATTTAGAAGATTCTACGGCAGTGTCTGGAGAAAAGGAACAAAAAGAAACCTCCAATATAGTAGGGAAAGCCCCTCCTCTGCTTGATGTTGGCGCAAAATGGCCGACTATATAAAGACAGCCTGTACTTGGCGAGGAATGATGTGAGGAAGGTTTTTGAAGACAGGGAGGGAGTTGGCAAAGAGTGGGCACAGAGGGTGGAGGATGGTGTGATGATGATGCAGCTTTAAGAGGCGATGGCCAAGTGGAATTATCACTTGACTATTAATCCAGAGACCCAAGTTCGAATCCCAACATGGCAGCTGGTGGAATTTGAATTCAATAAAAGAAAAGCTTGGAATTAATAATCTACTGATGACCATGAAATCTTTGTCGATGGTCGAAAAAGCCATCTGGTTCACTAATGTCCTTCAGAGGAGGAAATCTGCCACCCTCACCTGGTCTGACCAACATATGACTCCAAACCCACAGCAATGTGGTTGACTCTCAGTTGCCCTCTGAGATGGCCTAGCAAGCCACTCAGTTGTACCAATCGCTACAAAGTCTCAAAGAAATGAAACTGGACCAATCACTGGCATCGACCTAGTCAACGGAAAAGACAACGGCAGAAACAGCCCTGTTGAACCTGTGAGGTCCTCCTCACTAACAGTTGGGGGTTAGTGCCAAAATTGGGAGCGTTGTCTCAACAACCTGACATAATCATACTCACGGAATCATACCTTACAGGTAATGTCCCAGAAACCACCATCACCATCCCTGGATACATCCTGTCCCACCGGCAGGACAGACCCAGCAGAGGTGGTGACACAGTGGTATACAGTTGAGAGGGAGTTGCTTTAGGAGCTCTCAACATTGACTCCGGACCCCGTGAAGTCGCATGGTAAATTGTGTTTTTGCTTCACGTCGAGTAGTTTGACCAATCGCATTACACCTGGAACACGGCCCTTCCTCCATCATTCCTCGAATACTATTCCACTCACTCTCCTCCACCCTCCAATACTGCTCCTCTCACCCTTGGTATGGACCAGACCAGACCCCCTCAAAATATTTTAAGAAGGTAGCCCAGACCCTGACTTTTTCTTATCATAAAGGACATTTGTGAAGTTCCGAGTTCCAGGGGAAACAGTCTGTGTGTGGCTCCAGACCCACACAATGTGGCTGATTCTTAAATGCTCTCTGGGCAATTAGGGATATCCAGATTCCTGTGAACAAATCCTTGAGGTCATTCAGCAGATGTTATACCAAGAAAGTCTGGACTTTGCTCAAATTGTCTTCACACACCGTCTCCTGACCTTGGGGAAAACCACTGTCCGATTTTAAACCCTGAGCACAACTATGGATAGGATCAGCTTGATCACACATACATGCACCTTTTGGATTTTGGGCTTTCAACATACAATGTTAGAAATCATCACACCAAACCTCAATGGTAAGCTCCCACAGACAGCAATAAATTATTGACCAGCTGATCTGTTTTTAATGGTGTTGAGTGAGTGGTAATTATTGGCCGGGTTGTTGAGGAAAGACCCTCTTCTCACCTTTAAAAAAATAGCCATGGGGTCATTGAGAGCCACCTGAAACAGACTATGCTGTGCATTCTATCCTAAAGATGGCACCTATGACAGTGCGGCACTCCGCCAATACCGCACTGGGAGCATCAGGTTGGGAATTCGTGTTGTGTGTCCCCTGACTGGACCTGTGTGCTAATTTACAGAGCTACAGCTGACATCAAAACAGCCAGTAGTCAGAAATATCTAAAGGAGTTTAAGTTAAGATAAATATATGCATCTTTATTAACGTTTACAACAACTTTGTTTTGCAAGTCCCTAATGATCAGGAGGGTTTTCTAATTTGGATTTTTGGTCCCAGTTGGTCAACGGCTCCTTACCAGGATGACAGGAGGTTGCTTTGCTCAGAGCAAAGCAGGAAATTCTTGTCAGCTGCACCACTTCTCACTGAATAAATGGAGCATGGAAACAGGGGCTCTCTGAAAGTACCCCGAAGGCATTTGTGACATTTTGACCACCAGAGGAAACCGGATCGCCAGGACAGGAGGGTTCTGATAGGCTGCTGTGATCAGCAAGACAATTCACAAAACCCTAAAGCAAGAATGTTTGTGTGTGCCTGTCAAGGGCAAATGCACCCGTATGTGTGTTGTATGTGTGTGTGTGTGTGTGTGTGTGTGCATGTGTGTCTCTGTGTACATGTGTGTGTGTCAGTGTCTGTGTCTCTGTGTGCGTGTCAGTTTATGTGTGTGTGTGTGTCTGTGTCTGTATGTGTGTGTGTGTCTATGTGTGTGCGTGTGCCTGTGCATCAGCATGTGGGTGTCAGTTTGTGTGGGTGTGCGTGTGCGTGTGTATGTGTCTGTATGGGTATGTGCATGTGTCTCTGTGTCTTTGTGTGCCTTTGTGTGCATACATGTATCTCTGAATGTTTGTGTGTTTGTGTCTGACAAGGGTATGTGCATGAGTACGTGTGGCCTGACTCTGCATCTGTGCGTGTGTGTGCGTGTGTGTGTGAGAGACAGAGAGTATCTCTGTGCCTGTGTCTCTCTGTGTATGTGTCTGTCACTATGTGTGTGTGCGTGTGTGTATTTATCCATCTATGCACAGGACAGTGTGTCTATCTGAACTGTGATTATAGCATGTTCCT
Source organism: Rhincodon typus (assembly GCF_021869965.1). Lineage (NCBI taxonomy): Eukaryota > Metazoa > Chordata > Chondrichthyes > Orectolobiformes > Rhincodontidae > Rhincodon > Rhincodon typus. The sequence continues at coordinate 19,117,266 of NC_063367.1, read as the reverse complement.
GTGCATCAGTATGCAGGTGTCTGTGTGTGTGTGCGTGCATGCATGCCTGTACATCAGTGTGTGGAAGTCAGTGTGTGTGTGTGTGTGTCTCTGTGTGTGCCTGTGCATTAGCATGTGGGTGTCAGTTTGTGTGTGCGTGTGTATGTATATGTGTGTGCCCGCATATCAGTGTGTGTGCCTGTGTTATTGTGTGAGCACGTCAGTGTGTATGTCTGTGTGTCAGTGTGTCGTAGTATAAAGGTAACAGGGTCCTAAAGGTTTAATGCTGAGGAGGGCTTTAAGCAATGTCCAACATGATGATGTCATATAGACACGGACAGTGGGGAAACAGATTTGGGTCTCGTACAGAGATGTCTTCCTCAATGTCTCAGTGTATAACAATGTGCATTGTATCAACATAACTGTAGCTGATTGCTAGCGTGTAACAAACTGAGACTTGTTGAAGACAAAGAGCCTCTTCTTGTTAGATGCCCGGATGTTCTTACTCTCCGTCAAACAGGGCCTGTGGATCTCAACCAGGAGCAACAAATCTTTTCTCTTCATTGGATGAAACATGGCTATCACTGGCAAGGCTAACCCTTGTTGTCCATCCCTAACTGCCCTTGAGCTGAGTGGGTTGCTAGGATATTTCAGAGGACAGTTCAGAGTCATAGAATCATACAATTGTACAGTACAGAAGGAGGCCATTCGACCCATCGTGTCTGTACCAGCCGGTCCCATTCAATCACATTGCTGTGGGTCTGGAGTCTGGAGTCATGTGTAGGCCAGACCAGGTAAGGATGACAGATTTGCTTTGCTAAAGGACATTAGTGAACCAGATGGGTTTTTACTACAGTTGATGAAAGTTTCGCAACTACTGAGACGAGCTTTCAATTCCAGATTTCTGTTTAATTGTGTGAATTGATTAATGAATTGAATTGAAATGCCAGCAACCCCTGTCCCCAGGGCATTAACCACAGATAACCCAGCAGCTCTTGGTGGGTGAGGTTCCCGCTCCTTGAGCTCAAGGGAAGGCCAATCGAGTGCCTGAGAGGGCATTCATTTGTTGGACTTTTCCTAAAAGCAGTGGCTGAACCTCCTTTCACTTCATTAAATCCTGCCCCAGGCTGCAGAAGAATGGAGATAAAGTGGTTATAAAGTCATACAGCACGGAAACAGACCCTTCGGTCCAACCAGTCAATGGCAACCATAATCCCAAACTAAACTAGTCCCACCTGCCTGTGCTTGGCCCATAGCCCTCCAAACATTTCTTATTCATGTACTTATCTAAATGTCTTTTAAATGTTGTAACTGTAACTACATCCACCACTTCCTCTGAAAGTTCATTCCATACACAAACCATTCTCCAAGTAAAACTTGCCCTTCATGTCTTTTTTAAATCTGTCTCCTCTCACCTTAAAAATATGCCCCCTAGTCTTGAAATCCCCTATCCTAGTCATTCACCCTCACGATTTTATAAACTTCTTTAAGGTCACATTTCAACCTCCTAAGGTCCAGTGATAAGAGTCCCAGCCTATCCAGCGTCTCCCCATAACTCAAACCCTGCATTCCCGCCATCATCCCAGTAAATCTTTTCTGAACCCTCTCCAGTTTAATAATATCCTTCCTACAACAGAGCGACCAGTACTGGACACAGTTCTCCAGAAGAGGCAATGACTGCCATAGCTTTTGTGGGATCTTACCATGCACAAGAAAGTGGCTGAGTGCATAAGAACAGTCGCTGGTTTAGCAAGGAGTTTACTGTAATCAGAAAGCATTCAGACACATCTCAAATACTTTGCTACTGCAAGTTTTTCAGAAGGACGCATCACTGAGGAACTCTGGGGAGACAGAAAAAAGCTGTTTTCTTTTTCATGCTATGCCTGCAGGCAGGGCTCAGGGCTCCCTGGAGACAATGTTCTGTTTGTGTTTTCTTTCTTTCTGGTCCCTTGGATGGAACCTTTATTTTTCTTGAAGGTCGCTGAATTTCTCTGGTTACATTAGGTAGCTTGTTTTTTTACTGACTCCTGACATGCTTTGAAGAATAAGGAGAGCCAGTGGGATCAGTAATCTGTTCAGTTTATTATCCTCTAATTGACTGTGTTTTATATGCATAAACATCTTGCTGCAGGATTAAACCTGCCCTTGTTTTTAAAAAAAGACAGCAAGTAGGGTCAATACTGATTTCCAGGAGGCAGAAAACAAAGTGCAGGAAATTGACAGACACATAGTCACACTCACACCCACAGACACACACACACAGAGGCATACACACACACAAACACACACACACAGACATTCACACATGCAGACACGTACACACATTCAGACAGAGACACAGACACGCACACATAGAGACAGATACACAAATGCAGACACATACATACATACAGATACATACACATACATACAGAGACACAGACACACACAAACATATGGACATATACAGATGCACACATTTACAGACAGAAACGAAGACACAGACACACACTCATACAAACAGATACAGACACACAGACAGATAGAAGACACAGAGACACACACATGCGCAAAATCTCTCTCTCACACAGGCAAACATGCACAGACAGACATAGACACAGACAGATACACTCGTATATGCAGATAAGCAGACACATCCAAACGTGTGAAGCCAGACACAACCACAAATAGGCAGACAGACACACATAGATACACACTCATACATATAGATAGGCACATCCCTGCCTCCACAACTCACACATAGCCACACAGACATACATACACACACAGATAAGCACACAAACAGATATACATATGCACAAAGTAATTGCCACACACAGACAGATTCACACATACATACACTCATCGACAAATATCACTTCCTAATCACCCCCCAAACTCTCTCTCTCACACACACACACACACACACACACACACACAGGTGTGACTGAAGGATTTTGGTGAGTTGACTGATCTAAGCCAAGCATATTGTGACACTAACTCTCTTTAACGCTGAGGTAGGAAATAGGAAACAACTATTCTACACAGGTCCCCCCCACCAACAGTGAAAACTATGGTAGTGTTCACTTTGGTAAGAGGAACAGATGTGTAGAGTCTTTCTCAAAAAGTGAGAGGTTGGGAAGTGTAGGTGTACAAAGGGACCTAGGTTTCCTTGTCTATAAGTCACTGAGTGGCTAACAAGCGCATATTAGGAAGGCTAATGCAATGTCAGTCTTTATTGCAAAAGGATTTAAGTGTAGGAGCTTGGTTAGCCCACACTGGGAGAACTGTGTGCAGTTTTGGCTCCCTTAACTCAGGAAAGATATTACAGGAGGAATGTGACAGGGGTTCACTAGACTTGTTTCTGGGATGGCAGGGTTGAAGAGAAATTGATGGTGTGCCTAAAATCAATGGTGGGGGTGGGAACTGAGTGAAAGAAGAGGCTGGAATCAGAGGAGGAGAAAGATTGTAGAAGGTCACAGAGATAAGGAGAAGCACACCTGGGGGGTGAGGGGGGGGGGGGCGGTGGGTGCAGGAAGAGTTTTGGAAATATTCAGAGAGTTTACAGCATGGAATGAGGCCCTTCAGCCCATCATACCTGCACTGACCATAAAGTGCCTACCTACTCCAATCCTATCTCCCAGCACTTGGCCCATTATCGTGTGCATTATTTTTGCATCAAATGACCGTCTAAATACTTCTTAAACGTTCTTGACCACCTTTTCAGGCAGTGAGTTCCACATTCCCGTCACCCTCTGAGTGGAAAAAATATCTAAATCCCCTCTCTTTGCCTTAGGTTTATGGCCCTTGGTTATTGATCCCTCTGCCAAGGGAGAAATGTTTATTCCCATCTGTGCCCCTCATAATTTTGAAGGTGTCAATCAAGATAATCCCCTCCCCCCAGCCCTCTCAGCTCCGAGAAAATTAACTCCAGCCAAACCGGTCAGAGCTGAAGACCATGAGTTTCATAAGAAATAAGAACATAAGAACTAGGAGCAGGAGTAGGCCATCTGGCCCCTCGAGCCTGCCCCGCCATTTAATAAGATCATGGCTGATCTTTTAGACTCAGTTCCACGTACCCGCCCACTCACCATAACCCTTAATTCCTTTACTGTTCAAAAATTTCAAACTGGAGATTGACGAGGAACCAAACCCTGCACGGACACAGATTCAGAGGGTACACAGGAGGGGACGGTCAGAGACTTGGAAAAGCAGCTGAACCTCCCAGGAAGCAGCCGCAGGTGCTTTTCAGAAACAGCCTGCTCTGACTGTTTTTGCGTGTGCAAATGCACAAACGGAGTAAGAAGCTGCTGGAACTTAATTAGACTTTAATCAAGGAGGATGGAGCTTCCCCGTGACGATTTGCTGTAAGGCTTCCTGAGGCAGTGTATCCATTTTACATGAGATTTTAAGCCCAATAATTTACAAGATGCAATGATGCTATTATGCTGTAAAGTACGAGGTGGGGTGGATATGGCGCACTGGACCCAGAAGCTGAGCGGGGGAGTGGTGTTGCGGGGCGGGCGGGGAATGCAGGCAGTGGGGCAGGGTAAACCTGGGAGCAAAAGAAAACAGGGTGCCTCCCTTCCGGGAGATAACGCCGAGTGTGACTGCTCTCTCCCCTCAATCGAACCCCCAGCACAGGTACAGAGCTGGCATTTTCATTATTAGGAAGTGACCCAAAGCAGATACTCATCAATAAAACACACAGAAGAAGGGGATTTTTCAGGTTCGAACCCCACCTCCGAACTCAGCTCAGCTCTGAACCACAGTCTGAGCAGAAATTACAAGCGAATTCTCTCTAAACCTTCCTCTCTCTCTGTCCCTCTCCTCCTTTCAAACCCACTGCATTTATTTTTCCCCAACTCAAAGCTCACTGTCAGATTTGGGACTGATAGCATATCTTGAGGAAATTTGGCGACGACGATGGTGCTACACAAATGCAAGCTGTTGTTGTTGCAGCCAGCCGTGATCCCCCACCCCTGGTGAGCAGCCTCCTCCTGCTGGGAGCTGGCAGAATTGTCAGTTCTGTAATGCTTGCATTTTTAAAAAGGGGACTCTTACAAAATAAAAGCCATGGTTCAGCTCGAGCTTTACAATATTCATTATCTTAGTCTGTAAACTACTGAAATATTAACGCTAATAAGGTCATTCATCATAAACAGGCATTTTAATAAAGGACATCATTTTAGCACCAACCATTTATCAGTTCTGGGGTCCTCCATTCTAACCTTTGCCTTGAAGTGCTGAGGTGTGCAGTCAGTACAGAAAATCTCCTACACTTGCCCTCTCCTCAAACCTAACAGTCCAGGCTGCCAACAGGAGCTGATGCTGGGCGAATTGCAGCCTTCCATTCAATGGTTAGCGCTGCTACCTCACAGCCCCAGGGACCCGGGTTCGATCCCACCCTCAGGCGACTGTTTGTGTGGAGTTTACACATTCTCCCAGTGTCTGCGTGTGTTTCCTCCCACAGTCCAAAGATGTGCAGTTTAAGAGGACTGGCCGTGCTAAACTGTCCATTGTGCTCTGCCCAAGAGCAGAATAGCCTCTTCCTCTCTCTCCCCCTCGAACTGTTAGCAAAATGGGTCCCCTCTCCCAACCGGGAGTTAGTTACAGAAGGCGCCACCGACAGAAGATCTCTCATGGGGAGAACTTTCAGCATGGTTACAGTGTAGTTCAGGAGCAGAATTCATTGGCTCTGATAAATAGTCACTGTGCTCAAAACATTAACTCGCTTTCTTCCCAGACATGCTGAATTTCTGTTTTTGATTCAGAATCTTCTCACTGTTCCACACTCCCTGTTTAAAAGATCTACCGTCTGAAGTAATTAGATACACACACATACAGACAGACACACGCTCGCAGACACAGACATACAGACAGACACACGCAGACATACAGATACAGAGATACTCAGAGACACACACACTTACAGACACACATACAGATACACACAGACACACAAATAGACACAGACACGCCCTCACAGACACGCACTCACAGAAACACACACACATAGACATAAAGCACGGAGAGGAACAGGGTCTAGGGACAGCTCTGTGTAGGGACAGCTCTGTGTATCAGTCAACCTCTCCTCAGTTGCAAATTTTCCTGCGTTCCCACAACTTGGAAAACCGATCACTGAGTAATAGATAACAGATAGTTTCTAGAGAATGAGTGTACACCCACGTATTTAAAACTACATTTCTTCAACCAGAGCGCGATGAGCCTGTGGAATTCTCTGCCGCAAAAGTTTTCAAGAAGAGTTTTATATGTAGTTCTTCGGACTAAAGGGATCAAACAGTACGGGGGAGAAAGTTGGATGGTCGGCCGTGGAGAGGATGGGAGGGCTGACTTACCTCCTCCAGCTCCTAAATTCTAACTCTACATAACCCAGCCAAGGCTCATTCTCCCTGAACTTGGAAGGACTGTGGACTGTGAGTCGGGGGGGGGGGGGCGGGGGGGGAGAGTGAGATAGATCGAGGAACACAGGGAGGCTGGGGGAATGGGTGGGCAGAGTGGCGGATGAAACTAAATGTGGGGCGGTGTGCAGCGATTCCTACCCTTTTGGTAGGAAGGACGAAGAGAGAGTGAGAATGGCTCCAGGGATGAGGAAGGGCTGGAGCTGTTCTCCTGGGAGAAGGTTGAGAGGAGATGTGATCAGGGTGCTTAAAATCATGGATGGAGTTGGAGGAGACCGAGGCTATTCCAAACGGTGGAAGAATTGGGAACCAGAGGACATTGATTTAAAGTGATTGGAACTAACGACAATACAAAGGAAAACCTCTTTAGGCAGCGAGCAGTGAGAGGGCTGGAATGTGCCGCCTGAGGGTGTGCTGGAGGCAGGACCAGTCCCAGGTGTTCAAAAGGGAATTGGATCATTCTGGGAAAGAGAAAAGATTTGCAGGGCTAGTAAGAAGTGCAGATGCTGGAGTCAGAGATAACACAGTGTGGAGGAACACAGCAGGCCAGGGAGCATCAGAGGAACAGGAAAGAAATGGGGGAGGGGAAGGGGGCTCAGGAATAAACAGAGAGGGGGAGTCAGTGATAGAGGGTGGATAGAGGAGCAGATAGGTGGGAGAGGAGACGGACAGGTCAAAGAGGCAGGGATGGAGCCAGTAAAGGTGAGTGTAGGTAGGGAGTTGGGATGGGGGTTCGGTCAGTGAGAAGGGAGGGGCAGGTAGGTGGGCGGGAAGGCGGACAGGTGAAGGAGGCAGGGATGAGGCTAGTAGGTAGGAAGTGGAGGTGGGGGTTGGTCAATGAGGTGGGAGGAGTGGATAGGTGGGAGAGAACACGGACAGGTCAGTGGGGCGGGGAGAAGAGGGTGGTGCTGGTCTTGGGATGAGGTCGGGGGTGGGGAGATGGGGAGATTTTGAAACTGGTAAAGTCCACATTGAGACCATTGGGTTGTAGGCTTCCAAGGCGGAATATGAGGTGCTGTTCCTCCAGTCTCTGGGTGGAAGATTTGCAGGGCAGAGGGAGGATCTGAGATACTCTTACACAGCCAGCACAGGAATGACAGGCCAAATGGTCTCCCTTTGTCATGGCGCCATTCTTGGCAGTTCTACAACCTCAGACCCTGACTCATTGTTTCGGCGGGACCCAAAACCAGTTAAACCCAGGCCCCGCTGTCCCCCTGAGAAAACTGCTACAATTGAATGATGTTAAAATCAAGATTGGATCACTGAACTGTTGCTGTAAAATTTAGCCCTCCTGACATTTTGACCTTTACCTCCAGCTAGAGGCATTGACACTCGATGTGGGCTATTCACATCGGGAGGAATTAGCAGGCGGGACAGTGAGGTCAGTAAGAGTCAGTATTGTGTTGGGATACAAATTCAATCCTTGTATTCCCGTGCAGCTGATAACCACTGGTGCCTCAGCAAAGGATTGTTCTCCCAACGCATTAGTGACGCTTAAACAGCATTTTGAAGAGAGCTCATTAAAGGCAATAAACAGAATTAATCTCCTTTGAGCGTTTGGCAGCATTCCAGAGTTTGGAAATGACTAAGGCAAAGTCTCACAATTGGTACCAGCCAATGGCTCAGTTGGTGTCAGCGCCAAAGCCGGAAGATCATACGCTCAGATTCCACTCCATACACTTCAACACAAACTGAAACTGACATTCCCACTGTAGTTCAGAGGCAGAACCGCACAGGTCAGTACTGAGGGAGCGCCGCACTGTCGCAGGGTCAGGGCTGAGGGAGTGCTGCACTGTCGGAGGG
>NC_063367.1:19105271-19108983 GCF_021869965.1 Rhincodon typus | reverse complement strand
CAGTGCTGAGGGAGCGCCGCACTGTCGGAGGGTCAGTGCTGAGGGAGCGCCGCACTGTCGGAGGGTCAGTGCTGAGGGAGCGCCGCACTGTCGGAGGGTCAGTACTGAGGGAGCGGGCACTGTCGGAGGGTCAGTGCTGAGGGAGTGCCGCACTGTCGGTGGGTCAGCGCTGAGGGAGTGCTGCACTGTCGGAGGGTCAGTGCTGAGGGAGCGCCGCGCTCTCAGAGGGTCAGCACTGAGGGAGACCCACACTGTCGGAGGGTCAGTATTGTGGGGGTGGGCACTATCGGACAGTCAGTACTGTGGGGGTGGGCGCTATTGGAGGGTCAGTGCTGAGGATTTGCTGGCAACATGGGGGCACAGTGTCCGGGTAAAGAGCCAATCATTTGGGACCGAGGTGATCAGAGATTTCTTCACTCAAATATTATGACTATTTGGAATTCTCTGCTCCCGGTCATGTATGGGGATAATAGGAAAGCTGGGACAGACAGATTATGGATCTCTTGGGATGTCGAGGCTTATGGGCAAATGCTGTGTACTTTTCAAATATGGTCACTGTTTAAAGCGGATATGGGATATGGGCCAAGCTCAGGCAGGTGGGACTAGTTTAGTTTGGGATTATGTTCTGCGTGGACTGGTTGAACTGAAGGGTCTGTTTCCATGGTGTATGATTCCATGTGGCCCAAATTGAAGATCTCAAGGAGATCCCAATACGCAACGTGATCCTGAAAATTGTGTGATCCAACAACACTTCATTGGCATCTCGGGAATTTTGTGCCCATCATTATGGAGAAATGTATCCCAGCCATGGGAATGACTTCATGGTTTTTCTGCAAGCCACTCTATCACCTGGGCCTTTGTCACTGTCCCTTCATGGCCACTGGTACCTAACGTAGGCAACTCTCAATCTAACACAATCCCTGGGAGCAATCAGATCATAGAGACTGCAACATTGCAGGAGAAACCTCCTGGAAATGAGGCGAAATAGGGACGGGAAATAAATGCCATGCCTAGCAATGATGCTCAAACACCAAAGAACAAATATTAGATAAGATTGGATGGTAAAAATATCATTTGTTCCACACTGTGATATACTATGGGTTTGTCAGAAAAATAGTAAATCCAGCCTGATTATACAAGGAGACAATTTCAGACCCGTCCTCTATTGATCTCCTGGATGCAGAATCAATCCCCTCTGAACTTGCTAAATAGGTCGATATTGCATTCAGAAATTGACGGCTTCCATTTGAAGCTTTATCTCTCAATCAATGCATTGCTTTGCAGCTGTTGTGACTGTAACCAAGGCTGATTCAGAAAGAGGAATTTCAGGGAAAATGTGGATATCTACGACGATGTGGAAAGGAATCTGCTGGCAGAGTCAGATGGTGGGGAGTGTGAGGATGCTCTGGTGAAGTGCACTGGTGTAGAACTCTTGGGCTGAATGGCCTGTTTCCAAGCTATAACAGAGAGACGTTTGCATTTAAACAGCACTCGCTGTATCAAAATGCTGTGTACTTTTCAAATATGGTCACTGTTTAAAGCGCAGCAAGATCCCACAGGCAGCAATGAGACAGCGGAATCAGTTTGCCTGTGTTTAGCTGCTGGCTGAGCAATAGCTATTGGCCCAGGATAGCAGGGATGGTGCTGTGCGATCACATCCATCCAACCGAGCAAGCTGATGGGGCCTCCGTTTAATGCAGCACAGTAAAAGCAGTGTCACCACCAGCTCCTCCAGCAGCACCAGCTCCTCCAGCAGCTCCACCAGCTCCTCCAGCAGCTCCTCCACCACCATCACCACCAGCAGCTCCTCCACCAGCAGTTCCTCCACCAGCACCACCAGCAGCTCCTCCACCACCAGCACTACCAGCACCTCCTCCAGCTCCACCAGCAGCACCACCAGCAGCTCCTCCACCAGCAGTTCCTCCAGCAGCACCACCAGCAGCTCCTCCACCAGCAGCACCACCAGCAGCTCCTCCACCACCAGCACCACCAGCAGCTCCTCCAGCTCCACCAGCAGCACCACCAGCAGCTCCTCCACCACCATCACCACCAGCACCACCAGCAGCTCCTCCAGCTCCACCAGCAGCACCATCAGCAGCTCCTCCACCAGCTCCACCAGCAGCTCCACCAGCTCCTCCAGCTCCAGCGCAGCACCAGCACCAGCAGCACCACCTCAGTGCCCCACTAGACTCCTGTGACCCAGGGGCACTGAGCTATGGCTGACACTTTGCTGCACGGTACATTCTAACAGCAAATGTGTGAAATAGGAAAGGGGTTGTTGTCAAGTTTGTAATTCTCAACTGACTACTGAGTTTTCTGGGGTCTCCCCAGGGTGGTTATTAAAGTGACCCCCAATTTGTACACTTTGGAATGATGTCTCCTTTCTTTGCATGCATGTCCCATGAGATTAGAAAGGCCAGTAACTGGTTTACAGAGATACATGGCTCAGAGCTAACAGCTGCTCCTCTGTCCAAATCCTGGGATAGTAAAAATCACTGATAGCCAACTCAATCACAGTTAATTAGAAGGAGCAAGGAATCTCTTAAAAACACAATTCAACTTCCACTGCCTTTTACGTGAGATTCTGAAGGTCTTGCACTGATCATATCTTCAATATGAGTGGCTCAAGTGGGCCAATGGTAGTGTCCCCACCTCTGAGCCAGGAAGCCTGCGTTCCAATCCCACCTGCTTGACAGTGCAGCACTCCCTCAGCACTGACCCTCCGACAGTACGGCGCTCCCTCAGCACTGACCCTCCGACAGTACGGCGCTCCCTCAGCACTGACCCTCCGACAGTGCGGCGCTCCCTCAGCACTGACCCTCTGACACTACGGCGCTCCCTCAGCACTGACTCTCCGACAGTGCGGCACTCCCTCAGCACTGACCCTCCGACAGTGCGGCACTCCCTCAGCACTGACCCTCCGACAGTGCCCAGTCCCTCAGCACTGATCCTCCGACAGTGCGGAACTCCCTCAGCACTGACCCTCCGACAGTGCCCACTCCCTCAGCACTGACTCTCTGACAGTGTGGCACTCTGTCAGTATTGATTGTTGAAATGGTGTGGTGCTGTGGCATGTCTGACCTTCCTGACAGTGCAGGGTTCTCTGACTGGGAGACACTAACAGAGTAAAAACATGAAAGAAACCGGAATATCCATATCATGTTTGGCAGAATGCATCAGTCCTTGTCAATACTGAACTTAAGCATTGCCACAATGAAACACAAATCAGAAGCTGTTTACTTTGTAATCACCAGGACTAATACACAAGAGTGCCCACTTAGAGAGCGAACACTGATTTAAACAGCATGTGAAGAACGTGCTGAGTGGTTGGACCATGGTCATAGTGTCTTCGATGAAAACACGTTGAAAAGATGTGAATTTGAGTCTCTTTCCAGCAACGTTTACAAAACAACCACTTTTAGAGGAGGGTTGAAGTTGACAACTGTTTGACTGATTTTTGTGAAGGCAGACATGAAGCGGAGGATGTACACAGAGCGAAGTGGAGAGGGTAGCCAATGGGGTTAATTCTGAATTATTCTAGCAAAGAGACAGCCCAGATATGATGGGCCAAACAGGCTCCGTCCAGTCAATATGAATGGAACACTGTATCATCTCCAAGGACACGAGCTTATTGAAAACACGGCAGCTGGCTCTTTACCAAGGTTTCTCAATAAAATGTTTCCGTTGTTTGAGAGATGCAGTCACCAAAGAA
>NC_063367.1:19099078-19105171 GCF_021869965.1 Rhincodon typus | reverse complement strand
GTTAACAAACAGCAAACCAACTTGAAGGCATGACAGTGTTTGACGATGCAGTTGGTGGAAACTAACAACAGTTTTGTTCAGACACAGTGGAGAGCACTGAGCCACAGGATCATCAGTTCAAGTCCCATTCCACAGATTCAATACTTGATTCAGGTTAACTGAGGGAGTGCCGCACTGTCGGAGGGTCAGTGCCGAGGGAACGCCGCACTGTCGGAGGGTCAGTGCCGAGGGAGCGCCGCGCTGTCGGAGGGTCAGTGCCGAGGGAACGCCGCACTGTCGGAGGGTCAGCGCCGCGCTGTCGGAGGGTCAGTGCCGAGAGAGCGCCGCGCTGTCGGAGGGTCAGTGCAGAGGGAGCGCCGTGCTGTCGGAGGGTCAGTGCCAAGGGAGCACCGCGCTGTCGGAGGGTCAGTGCTGAGGGAGCGCCGCACTGTCGGAGGGTCAGTGCTGAGGGAGCGCTGTCTTTTGGATGAAGAATTAAATTAATGCTTCGTCTGAGCAAGGTCAATGATTGCATAAACTACTTGAAGGTGGAGCAGGGGAGTTCTGCCTGGTGTCGCAATAAAGATTTATCCATCAATCTTCATGGAAAAACAGAGTTTGCTGCACTCCATTGGCTCCATATTTTTCCATAAAAATGTCGACATTTAAAAGGGAGCTGAGGGGTAACTTTTTCACACAGAGGGTGGTGCGTGTATGGAATGAGCTGCCAGAGGAAGTGGTGGAGGCTGGTACAATTACAACATTTAAAAGGTATCTGGATGGGTATATGAATAGGAAGGGTTTAGAGGGATATGGGCCAAATGCTGGCAAATGGGACTGGATTAATTTAGGATACCTGGTCAGGATGGACAAGTTAGACCGAAGAGTCTATTTCCATCCTGTACAAGTCTATGACTCTATGACATGTACAAGCTGTAAATTATTTTAGGATGTCTGAAACTGAAGGACGCTATACAAATCCACGTTCTATAGTTGGAGCAGAAACCAACAGCGTGGCTGATGCAGGAACGATACGTTACTCTCCAAGGCCTCGAGTATATTTGCATAATTTGAAGAATTCCCCTGTTGATCCTTTATTCATAAACAAGAACATTTCATCAATCATCAGATTCCTCCTTCAACCTCATTCTGCTTTGACAGCTCAGTCCATCAGCACATTGACTTAATGAGGCATCGTGGCCTAGAAAAGTCACAGGTTCCATCAGCAGCTCGTGCTGATCCTGTGCTCGAGTTTGGTGAACTGAATGTTCCTGGGCTATTACATTCGTTTCTGCCGTGGGATGAGGGCCAGGCTGACATTTGTTCCCCATCCCTAATTCCCGTGAATCTGAGCGGTTTGCTCAGACATTTCAGAGAGTCACCCACATCGCTGTGGGTCTGGAGTCACATGTAGGCCAGGCTGGGTAAGCACGGCAGATTTTGTTCCCTCAAGGACATGTGGGAACTTGATAGGTTAATACACTGTCAATGATGAGCTTTCCACTCCAGAAGTTGTATCTGTTGAATGTAAATTGCACCAGCTGCTGTGGTAGGACTTTTTTTTCCCAAAATTTGTTCACTAGATGTGGGTGTCACTGGCTGGTCCAGCATTTATTGCCCATCCCTAAGTGCCAATGAGAAGATAGAGGTGATTCAATCATTCATGACAGTTGCAACGCCTCAGTTCTTTGTACTGTTTTTGCATTTTCTCCAACGTTTCTATAGTCTGGAGACCAGAGCCGTGCTCTGCACTGACATTGCAGCCTGACTGGGGTCCAACTAAACTTCACCTAAACTTTAACCGAGCTTCAGCAACCTCCTGTGAAGAACGAAGCAATTAAAAACCAGAAGAAGCTAAAACATTGATCAACTTTTCCTTCGCTCCTGAGATCCCTCACCTTTAGGACAATTAACTTCAGCTTTTAAGTTTTAATTTTCTAAGTTGCTGACAGAGCAGAATGAAAGGTAGCCTCACCTCTGGTTTCCGTAGCCTGTAAAGAGTCAGACACAGGGGGATTTGGGAGCAAACAGACTGAAGGACACACTGATGTGTCGGCCATCTTAGTCACTAGCCATATAATTGCCTAAGGAAGTGACACTTTAATTACTTGTGCAACCCTTTCAGTTACACTGACTGAGTGGCTATAATTGTATTTTAAATAAGTAATTTATATGCAAACCGTGTTTGAAACAGGCAGCTGGTATCAGAATAAAATCTGCATAAAATACCTCACCCGCCACTCAATGGCTAATAGAAATGGGAGTGAGGGAGAGACAGACAGACAGACACACACATGGAGGTGGGGGTGGGTGGGGAGAGAGAGAGAGAGAGATGGAGCGTGACAGAGGTGGAGGAGCGCGAGACAGAGAAAGGGTATTGGGGTGGGGAGACAGAACGAAGAAAAGAGAGAAACAGAGAGAGAGAAAGAGAGGGACTGAAAGAGAGGGCAGACAGACAGAGAGGGAGAGGGGGACAAAGACAGGGGTGCAGAGAGAGAGAGAGCCGACAGACAGTGGGAGCATGGATAAATGGAGGACGGAGAAAGAGGGGTACAGAAAGAAATGGGGTGACAGAGAGAGAAAGGGACAGGAAAGATGGATAGAGATAGAGATGGGGACAGAGAGGGAGGGAGATATAGACAGATCGGGTGCAGAAAGTGTAGAGAGAAAGAAAGAAAAAGAAAGATAGTGTGCAGGGAGATAGACGGATAGAGAGAGAGATAGGGTGCAGAGAGTGAGAAGGGAAACAGAGAGAGAAAGGACACAGAGAGAGAGATGGGGTGTAGAGAGAGATGGGGTGCAGAGAGAGAGATGGGGTGCAGAGAGAAGAGGGGGAACAGAGAGAGGGGGGCACAGAGGGAGGCAGGGAAGGGAGCAGAGAAATGGATAGAGAGATGGGGACAGAGAGAGAGAGACAGAGGGAAGGGGAGCCAGAGAGAGAGGGGGACAGAGAGAGAAGAGGATAGAGAGATGGATAGAAAGAGATGGAGGGGCGGAGAGAGTGGGGAGGCAGAGAGAGAGATGGGGTGCAGAGAGAGAGGGAGAGAGAGTCAGAGGAAATTCTTTTTTTCCAGAGTCAACTCAGTGCAAAAATAAATGCAATCCTTCAGCTCACAGATAACAACCTATTTAAATAAAAGCCAAAGTCCCTTTGGCATTGCTGTAAATTCTTGAAAGAAAAACCAAATGGAACCACACGTCTTTTAATGCAGGGCACAAGGCGATGCAATTTACACATAAATTAATTTTCAAAAGCTGATACCTGTGTTATATGAAGCTTATTAATTTCAATTCGATTCCCTCAATGTGCCGGCAGATACTGAGAAACTTCATTAAAGATGCATTAGAGATGTATTTCGGAAAAGACCATCAAGTGTTGAAATAGCTCTGCCTTAAGAATCTGGCAGGTTATTTTCTGTTTGTGTTTTACTGAATCATGTAGATCAGAGCCTTCACCAGCTCAGGGCAGTAAGGGCATTGACTAGTGTTGAACTGATCACTGCCTGGATTATAAGGGGAGAGGGAGTTTTTGTGGAAAACTTTGTCAGCGGGGAGAGGGGAGATAGCCCTGATTACTAACCAGAGGATTCTATTGGAATAAATTGCCCAACACCCATAGTCAGACAAGTCCACCACACAGAAAAAAGCCCTTTGGCCCATTGAGACTGTGCTAGTCAAAAACAAGCACCTAACTACTCTAATCCCATAACTTGGGACATCGCAAACACATAGATAAATGGTTCTTCAATGTGATGATGGTTTCTGCCTGTACCGCCTTGTCTGGGCAGAGATTCTCTACCTGACTGTCCTTAGCTGAGGGGTGACCTCATAGAGGTTTATAAAATCATGACGGGCATGGATAGGGTGAATAGACAAGGTCTTTTTCCCTTAGTAGGGGAATTCAAAACTAGAGGGGCATAGGTTTGATGCGAGAGGGGGAAGATTTAAAAAGGTCCCAAGGGGTCACTTTTTCATGCAGAGGGTGGTACATGCATGGAAGTAGCTGCCAGAGGAAGTGGTGGAGGCTGGTACAATTACAACATTTAAAAGGCATCTGGATGGGTATCTGGATAGGAAGGGTTTAGAGGGTTATGGGCTAATTGCTGGCAAATGGGACAAGGTCAGCTTGGTGGTCAGAGCAGATGAATTGGGGCACAGGGTCTGTTTCCATGCTGTATGACTCAATGGCCAAAAGAGGCCACTTCACACCTTTTCCCAACCTTTGACGGATGGCCACTGCTGTGCACAGGAAGAGTCCACAAGTAACAAACAAGGTGCAAGCCCAGGTAATTGACTTCCAGTTGAATTGTAGGATATTAGCATTAGGACAACAACCAAATCACAGTGTGCTCACCTGCAGTGTAACACTATCCAGAATCACACTTTGGAAAGAGTTCTGAGGTGCGGCTGGGAAACGGTGCTTGGCTAGGGTTCGGCCATTGTCTGTCTAACTGCTAGAACAGGCTCAAGGGACTGAATGGCCTGAACGACAACAGCCACTAGCATTGTGAAACATCACAAGGCACCTCACAGCAGCATTGTGAAACAAAACAAAACTCAACATTGAATCACATAAGGAGACCTGGAACTGGTGAGGTTGGTGTTAAGGAGGGGAAAGAGGGTCACAGAAGTTTAAGGAGGATTAAGAGGAACAGAGGCTACCCGCCCTTTAAGAGAATTGCCACTAGCTCCATTGAGTGAATGTGATCCAAATATGGAAACAAATTCCTCCAGGAACAGGGGCCAGAGGGGATTGCGGAGATAGTGAGGGACAGGTCTCCTGCTATAGAGACACACAGCACTGAAACAGACTAACCTGTCCATGCTGACCAGATATGCTACATTAATCTAATCCCATTTGCCGGCATTTGGACCATATCCCTCTCAACTCTTCCTACTCTGTACCATCCAGATTCCTTTTAAATGTTGGAATTGTACCAGCCTCCACCACATCCTCTGGTAGCTCATTCCATACAAGCACCACCCTTTCTGTGAAAATGTTGCTCTTTAGGTCCCTTTTAAATCTTTCTCATCTTACCTTAAACCTGTCTTATTAATTCTATCAAGGATGGTGAGATTGCTACATTTCTGGCAATTGTGCATTGGGAGTATGAAGCTGGGACATTTCTGTGATGTCCCTTCACCAGCCTCTCCTCCAATGTAGCCACCTCCTCCTCCCTCCATCTAAACCCTCCCCACTCTCTGCCTCCAGCACATTTTACCTCCTAACTTCCTTCTCACTAGTTTAAGCTGCTGCCTCCTGGTAACGGGACAACGTAAGAGGGGCTAGGAGAGAGGATTGAAAAATCTCAACGTAGTTAACCCACCCAACCTGAAAGGTGACTGGCTGTCTCCCAGAGATAGGATGGGATGGATGGTCAGGAATTCTGAGATTATATGGCTGTGTTCTCTGCGATAAAGTTTGTGGGCACAACAGATAGGAATACTTTAAATGTGAAGTTGAACTGGTCAATAATGTATGAATAGAACTGAATATCACGTTCTTTATTCTTTTCAATGTTTATAACCAACTTCTATTCGGACAGTGAAAACTGTCCACCATTTTTGAATGTTAGTAGATGAAAGGCCCCTTAATAATTCACTTCTTTAAGTACAGAGGCTTTCACAAGGCCACAGTTCCTCACACTAGTTAATAGGAGTAGCTCCCCACTCCCTTTCTGCTACTGGGAGCTTGCACTGCACTCACCAGATGCCAGACTGCACACAGCACTTCAGGAACCTGCTGGCCCACTGGCACATTTTGAAACTCAGAAACATTCTGTTCTTCTACATTGCATTGATGTGGCTGCACCAAGATCCTTGCTGGGTGAATACATGCTGCCACTTTATAGTGACCTGTCATCACATGCCCCAGATTAGGACATTGTCACATGTTGGATTAGCGTGACCTTCTGACCAAAAGACCATAAGACATAGGAGCAGAAATTAGGCCATTCAGCCCATCGAGTCTGCTCTGCCATTCAATCATGGATGATAAGTTTCTCAACCCCATTCTTCTGCTTTCTCCCTGTAACCCTCGGTCCCCTTGACAATCAAGAACCTTCTTTCTCCGTCTTAAATATACTCAATGACCTGGCCTCCACAGCTTTCTGT
>NC_063367.1:19028784-19064078 GCF_021869965.1 Rhincodon typus | reverse complement strand
GTCAGCCTTCCTGCTCCTCTGATGCTGCTTGGCCTGCTGTGTTCATCCAGCTCTACACCTTGTTATCTCAGATTCTCCAGCATCTGTAGTTCCTACTATCTCTGAAGCATGTCATCAGTAACTTGATTGGCTGTTAACCAGAGAAATCTTCCAACAACTAAGGGTGCCATTCGATCCATCTTGCCCATGTTGACCCTATAGACACTCAGCTGCCCTTTCTAATCCCACCTTCCTGCATACAGCCCATAGGCCTGCATCTTACAGCACTTAAGGTGCAGATCCAGGAAGAGTTTTTGGGTCTCTGCCTCCACCACCAATTCAGGCTTTGGCACGTTGTGGGTTTGTGTGCTATCCTACTTACATGGAATGTTTTCTTTCTTACAGCTTTGCAGTTGCTGGCAGACAGAGCTTGCTGTTCTTGTGCAATTCTGTCAAGACTTTTTTCTGCTTTCCCTCAGATCATTGCGATCAGGATCTGCTTGCTGGTTTCCTGTGGTTTTTTTTAAAATTTCACCAAGATGATATGATGCGAACGCAGTAAGAAGGTACCTGGTGAATGCTGATGGTCTGTCTCCCAGTCTGCATGCCGGCTGGGTCCAGTCGGTGAATATGGAAGCACGGAGTCATGGAGAGAGGAGAAGGAGATTTAATCCGTTTGAGTGCTCAGATGATATCATCACCCAAAGGTTGGGCTTTGAATGGTTTGTGCATGTTCTAAACATCAGGTCAGGACCCCATCACTCTGACATTTTAGTTAATGGGATGAGGTCCTGGGTTTTACTGGAGTCTGCGCAGTCACTATGTGAGATTCGCTGCCCTTTTCTGATTAATTTTGCTGAATGGAATTTTTACGCACTTCATGTTCTTGATAATGTTTCTCTTTTCTGCCCTCCCCTCTTCCAAATCCCCTTGTCTCACCTTCTCTACATCCCTCTCCATTCCTGCCCTCCTATACATGTCCCCTCTTTTCTCCCCATCCCCTTCCTTTTCCACATATCCACCTCAGTTCTGTTCCTGTTTCTCACTCACCATCCACCTTCCTCTGCCATATAATCCCAATACCATCGAATAACTTTCACAAAAGAGAATTATCTGAGAGGCACAACAGTGAGAGAAATGCACACAGATACACAGAGACAGAGAGAGAGACACTCGCAGAAAGACACGGAGACAGACAGCCAGAGAGAGAGACACAGAGTGAGAGAGAGACAAACAGAAAAACACAGAGACAGAAACACGTATGTACAAGACAGTGGGACACAGACAGAGAGAGAGGTATACAGTCAGACACACGCAGACAAACAGGATCAGACAAACGCACAGAGACAAACAGACAGACAGCTAGACAGAATCACACATACACAAGACAGTGTGACACAGACAGAAAAACACACCAACATAGAGAAAGATCCACAGAGAGAGACACACACACACACACGCACTTCCCCTTCATGAAGCCATGTTGATTGTGTTTTATTTTATGATGTATTTCTCAATGCTCTGTAATTACATCTTTTCTAATAGACTCTAATATTTTCTCAATAATAAGCGTTACACTAACTGGCCTATTGTTACCTGTTTTATATCTCCCTCCCTTTTTAAATAAATGCATAAATGAGAGGTACAATCAGAGCTACAATAATGTTCAATTGAGGCATTCTAAAGGGCACTGGGCGTTTTGTGTTGGGTTGTAATAGCAGGGATATGGGGACAAGGCAAGAGATTGACACTAGAGCTGGTACAAGCATGATGGGCTGAATAGCCTCTCTCTGCACCATAATAATTTTGTGATTTTGTAAAGGAATCAATCAAAGGCTCCCCGTCAACTTCGCCAGGTCAGTTAGAGACAGGCAATAAAGACAGCCAAGCCACCAACACCCACACCCTGTGAATGAATTAAAGAAAACTCTAAATGTCTTGCCCTAAACTTTCTCCCCCTTCTATTCCCTTGGCTAAAAATGTTATAGAACACATCCTCCACAGCTAAATTACCAGCTTGTTTCATTTCATTTGGAATTAGGTAAAGTGCCTGTTTCTTATTCACTCCCTGGCGGTTTCTTGAATGTTTGCAAATACACAGGACTGGTGGGAGATCTTGTGGTACAGCGGGTAGCGTCCCTGTCTCTGGGCCAGGAGCTCTAGGTTTACGATCCTACACCGGGATGCATTGACAACAGAAAGGTGCATTAGCAGCGAGACTGAACAGCTTGATTGTCAGCCTGTAAACCCTCCCAATAACCAGAGAGCCAGAGAGACATCTGGTCAGCCATCCTCCAATAGTCTTCCCAAAACGCATGGACCCATCCAAAGGAGGTCCATGGCCCAACGCTCTGGAAACAAGACCAGACTTGTGCAATGGTTACTGAGCAGTTCTGGGGTGTGGGTGCACGTGGCAAGATGCAGAGAGGTGCAGCTAATGCTCCCATAGTCAATTTTTCTTCAATCTATTCAGGGACATGGGTGCCACTAGCTGGGCCAGTATTTACTGCCTGTCACTAATTGCCCAGAGGGCTGTTAAGAGTCAACCACATTGTTATGGATCTGGAGTCACGTGTAGGCCAGACCAGGTAAAGGATGGTGGACTTATTTCCCTAAAGACTATTAGTGATAGCCGGGTGACTGGAGAGGGTTCAGAAGAAATTTACCAGGATGTTGCCAGGTATGGAAGGTTTGAGTTACAGAGAAATGCTGGGACTGTTTTTTCACTGGAGCATAGGAGGTTGAGAGGCGACCTTATAGAAGTTTATAAAATAAAGAAGGGTAGAGATAGAGTTAATGGTAGTTGTCTTTTCCCCAGGATGGGGTTTTTCAAGGTTAGGGGGCACATTGTTAAGGTGAGAGGAGAGAGATGAAATGAGGGGCAACGTTTTTGCACAAAGTGTGGTTCATGTATGGAATGAACTGCCAGAGGAAGTGGTAGATGTGGGTACAGTTACAACATTTAAAAGACATTTGGATAAGTACCTGAACAGAAAAGGCTTGGAGGGCCAGTAGTAGGCAGGTGGGACTAGTTTAGTTTGGGATTATGGTCAGCATGGACTGGTTGGACCAAAGGGTCTGTTTCCATGTTGTATGTCTCTATGACTATGACTGTTATCATCATCATGGTCTCTGTCATTGATCAGCTTTGAATTATTTTATTATCTAAGAATTGAATTTGAATTCCACCAGCTCCTGTTGGCTGTGGGTCTGGAGTCACCTGTAGGCCAGACCAGGTAAGAATGGCAGATTTCCTTCCCTGAAGGACATTAGTGAACTCACTGGGGTTTTTACAACAACTGATGATCATTATCACAGTCAGTTTGAAATTCCAGATTTTATTATCGAATTGAATTTGAATTCTGCCTGTGGTGGGACTTGAACCTGTGCGCCCACAGCAATAGCCTGGCCGACTATACCAGTGACATTACCATGACAAAACCATCTCCCCCTAACTCATCATAAGACGCTGTTCAGAGATGTTAGGGCACCCCTCTGAAGCAGATGGGACTTGAACTCTCCTGGCCTAGAGGCAGGGACATTATCACCACAGGAGTCCTTAACATTTAAAGGACTATTTTGCATATGGATGCTACAGAATGATTACAGTGTAACAGTCTATTGTAGATGTAAGCGATGCATGTAAGACTAAAATCCCTCAAGGATTTTAGATTTTGTTTCAAGGTCAATTTAGACCCTCAATTCCAGATTTGTTTTTAAATCGAATTTGAATTCCACTATCTGTCATGGTGGGATTCAAACTCAGGCCCTTTAAATATCATCCTGTCTCTGGATGAGCAATCTTGTGTTATATCATTAAACCTTCACCTCCCTGTGTAGTTAAGACTCCCACATGACAGATAGAGGAAATGGTGGAGATTGAATGGCTCTTAAAGGGCCCACCAAATACCGTGTGAGGAAGAAAGCAGGTAGTAATCAGAGTGTTTAGGAGTCACTGATTCTAACGTTCAAGTTGCAGATTAAAGCTAGGAATCAGTCTGTAGCAAAAACATTCAGTGTCAAGTCGAAGAGAAAATCAACAGGAAAAGTGCAGAAAGATCTTTTTATGAAAAATAAATTATTTATTAGATACAAATGAATGTGCGCGTCACATGGTTACAGCAGACCATTAAGAGAAAGGATTACATTGTGGATTTTCTCTGTTGGAGGAGGTTTAGCATGCTCAGAACACTGTAAAACGTCGCACTGTTTAACAAGGGAAACGAGACCCTGGTTAGTTCACACCTAAAGACATGCAGACAGAGCAGACCAACTAGTTTAACAACACGTGGATGAAAACCACTCACCAGTGAGTATCCACAGCCGCTGTCAGTGTGGGGATGTCATGCTTTGCTCTTGGGATGGTCAAGCTCAGGAATTCAGATCAGCAGAAGAAGCCAGGAGGGGACAATGGAGGGTATTGAGTGTGGGCAGTTTCAGTGGAGGCAGCTATGGGCTATCAGGATGGGCAGGATACTGGGGGTAAATGATAGCCAGCCTGAAGCTTATAAACATGCCTCTTTTTAAACTTCCCTCCCCAGGCTTCTGCCCCTTGCAGTCAGATCTGTATGACAGTTCCTCTCCTGGACCTGACAATCCTCACTGGCAGAAAGTCAAGCTGGAAAAACAGAAATTGTTGGAAAAGGTCAGCAGGTCTGGCAGCATCTGTGGTGAGAAATCAATGTTTACATTTCAGGTCGAGTGACCCTTCTAAGGTCACTCCACCCAAAACGTTAACTCTGATTTCTCTCTACAGATGCTGCCAGACCTGCTGAACTTTTCCAACAATTTCTGTTTTTGTTTCTGATTTATAGCATCTGTGGTTCTTTCAGTTTTTAGAATGTCAGGATATTCTACTTTAAAAGGCATCACAGCCCAGGCCACTCCACTGTCACCATCCGGTTGCTGTCCTCTGCTGGAAAATGTGGGTGTAAAAATCGACCATGGAAGACCTCACAGTTGAGTTTAACACGGTCCATAACCAACATCCATTTCCAGGTGCAGTCCAGGCCCAGTCTCTTCACTAGACAGCAGTCAAGAATTTGATGGATGTAGATCCTGACAAAGGGAATCCAGTCAGGAATAAGTTCCCACTTCTATTCTTTCTACAATGTTGGAACCCAAGGCACTGAGTGAATTGTAGGTACCAAATACCACACTTCCCAAAGTTTGAGATCTAATTGATTACAAAATATGGTTTGGATGCTAATTACAAATACTAATTAAATGGGCTAATTACATATGTTAACTACAATTACTAATTAAACACATATGCTAATTTCCAATACTAAGTTCAAATGCTAATTCCATATATTTATTGGAAATACTTTTTTTTAATATATACCAACCATATAAAATGGCAAATGCTTATTGCAATTCATTACTCAATACAAATGTTAATTACATACACTGATTATCAGTCTTAACTAACTACAAATATTAACTGGCAAACTATCCGTGGCTTCGTTCACATTCAGCTGATGGATGTAGGATTTTCTGACATACAGAATTGCGATGGAATTAGCATAGATGTATTGGATGCCTGCTCCATAGAGCCACTTAGTGGCCAAGGTTGCAACTGTGATGTGACAGTTGACATAGCTAAATTCAATGTGAAAATACTGACTGAAATTAAAAATGCGAATCAGCAATCAAAAAACACAATCAAAACTCAGCATCTGGAAATAAGCTTTGTGGAACCTGGTTAGCACTCCCTATTTAAAAAAAAAACTTAAAGTTACATTCAAAAATAAATACTCAGAATCAAAGAGAAAAATGCAAGTTAAGGCTTCCTTTTCTCATTGCTGAATTATAATTTAGCTCTCTCAAGCTCATTGTTCGGAAAAAAATAAGCCACATGCTTAACAATAGAAAGAAAAACACAAAAAGACCTGTTTTTGTATAGCGCCTTTTCCCTCAGGACATCCCATTGCACTTTTCAACCAATGAAGTACTGGATGAGTTTCACATTATTGCAATATTTGAAACGCAGCAGCCAATTTGCACACAGCAAGCTCCTGCAAGCAGCATGGTCATCTGGGTGAATAAAGAATACATATTGGCCAGGACACCAGAAAAGTAACCTCAATGCCCTTCTAAAACACTGCTGCAGGATTCTTTACATCCATCTTAGATAGTAGATGACACTTTTAAGTCCCTCCTGAAAGGTAGCTCCTCTGACAGTGCAGCCGTCCCTCGGTACTGCTGTGGACCGTCAAGGCGAATCACATTAAAACAAAACCCAACTTCTCTCACCAAAATATCAAATATCATCACTTGAGGTAAAAGTCTGGCCTGGCACTCAATACCAGAAATATCAAACATTATATTCTATTAGTAACATTTTGTTTCACAGCTGATCACTTTCTGGTCTGTTTTGGCACGTTGCTAAGCACTTATTCTGCATTTCTAATACTATAGGGACTGCATCATTGGGGGCGGGTAGATTCATAATGTGGGAGAACTTGGAAGGTTATGGTTTGACAGGATGTGGCTGTTGACAGGAGGACACAGGGCCCTGCCCTGTAAAAGGGTGCCCTAATGTACAAAGGGATGCACAAAGAATTGTCTGTGGTGCTGATTGGTTCGATTGAGAGTAGAACGTAGGCATTCTTTTGGGGATAGAGGGCTGTTATTCCACCTTTATTAATCTCGCACCTCACTGCTCTGTTTCCTCACTGCATCTACTTATCCAGAGTCTTGCTGCATCTTTTCATCCTTCCTTTTGCCTCACTTCCCTTTGTATCCCCCAACTCTGTTCAGAAGCAAATCAAATCCCCTCTTATTCCAACTTTGATTTTCTACTTCCTGGTGAGCCTGTTAAATGGTACTCTGTTTTTGACAAACGTGGCATGTAATACTCTTAATGGCGAGCAAATGTTTGACACTGGGACTGGGTGAATGTTTATGTTCCATGCTTGAGCTGTATGCAAGAAATGGGATGGTTAACTGGGCATTTACCGTGGCTTGAAAAGGAAAAAATACACCTTTGGCCAAACCAACCAGACTCAGGTTTAGTCTGAAAATGTAACAGAGACAGTTTATTGTTCGTCACAAGATAGACTAAAATAAATGAGAAATGGATTCAGGAGGAGATGGCAGCATAATAACAATGTCACTGGATTAGTAAATCCAGAACAGCAAGCTCCAATGTTAGAATCATAGAATCATGGAATGCCTACAGTGTGGAAACAGGCCCTTTGGCCCAACAAGTCCACACTAACCCTCAGAACATCCCAACCAGACCCATCCCCCTGTAACCTACCTAAGTTACACATCCCTGAATACTATGGGCAATTTAGCATGGCCAGTCCACCTAGCCTGCACATTCAAGAGGGGCACTGGATAATTATTTGGCTTAGAAATAGTGTGCAGAGCAATGGGGAGAAGGAAAGGGAATAGAACTGATGTGGAAAGGTGGGCGGAATGGCTTTCTCCTGCACTGGAACATTTCTGTGATTCCATGCTGAAATTTGAATTAAAAGAAAATTGGAATGAAGAGCTGGACTAATGGTGACCATGTAACCACTGTCGATTGTTGTAAAAACCCATCTGGTTCATTAATGTCTTTCAGGGACAAATACCTGCAATCCTTCCCTGGTATGACCCACAGGTGATTCCAAACGCACAGCAAACTGGGTGACCTTAAACTGCTCTCTGGGCAGTAAATGCTGGCTCAGCCAGTGATGTTCGCATCCCATAAACAAACACCCGAATTTATATTTGAATCTATGATATTAGTCACCTACAAGCTCACTATGTGAAGGTGTGGCTGACATCAACAGTGGCTAAGCATTCAAGGGGAAGCTGGATAAATAGCTGATGGAGGAAGGGATGGGAAAGGGCTGGGTTGGTGAGGGGAGTGGTGGAAGATGTGATTGGACAGTTAGCCCAGATGGCTAGATGTCTAGTTAATGGATCAAATCAATGCTGTTCCAACGGGATTGAATTCCTGTTCCAGCTGGGGCCTACCACCTCATCCTACCCTTAAATCATAGTACGGTTCAGTGATTAATCGTTCAGGATTTGCGTTCAGCAGAGAACTGGGAAGAGAGAAGAATGAATAGCTAGGTATACAGTTCAACATAGAGGGAGGGTCTCATATCCCCCCTTCGGCAACTGTGAATCCCCAGCAGACTATTCCATTTCCTTTGTGCAGCTCAAGTCACATAACAGAAAAATACATTTAGCAATTCCATCAAGTATTCACCAGTCGGTCAGACTATTAATCCTGGAGAACGGTGGGCCCGATGGGCTGAATGGCCTGTTTTACTGCTATAAAGTTGATGTACTATTACATGAAAATGACATAACAGGAGATTCAGTTTAATAGAAAAGTGCAGAGAAAGAAGAGACAAATATTGAAATACAGATGATGACCTTATGGAAGGCAGAACTTTGGGTCAGAATCCTGGAATTCCCTCCCTAAGGGCATTGTGGGTCTACCTACAGCACATGGACTGCAGCGGTTTAAGAAGGCAGCTCACCATCACCTTCTTAAGGGACATCTAGGGATGGGCAATAAATGCCAGCAATGCCCACGTCCCACAAATGAATTTTAAAACAAAGATTGAGAGGAGGGTCTCACTGGTGAGAACAGAAGTTGGCTCAGAGTTGCTTGCTTCTAGTTATAATTATAATATCCAACTGTGCTTTCAGACTAAATCTTATTTCAAGCTTGTGATCCAGGATTTGGAATGTTATTACAGCCAGAGTCCTAATGCATTTGGAGTAGATAGTGTAATTTTAAGATCAGGCTGGATAATTGATTTTTTCTGTAACATATGCAGACTTTTGGTGTTTACAACATTGTGCGTGAGCTATCAAGTACTGAGATTTCTAGAACACAAGTAGCAAGTTTAACATTCTCTGAAAATTGACTCCAAAACTCAATTACCTGTTGGTTAGGGTGAGGAACCCCATTCCCCAATCTCACTCCAAATCTTATGGTTTTAATGGGGATTTGAAGGCTTCATCACAGGAATGATCAACATTAGTTAGCTGTAATGGCTTGAGATCAATTGGCTGTGATCTAATGTAAATATTGAATCTGAAGCCAATCAAGTGATTCAGACAGGACATTTAATTTGAACGTGAAGAATCACATCCCATTGGTCCAATCCAGCTCCTCCAATGGGATCACACAGACTCACACAGTGCATGAGGATTTCAGCCTATTGTTCCTGTGCTGGATCTGCAAATGAGCTCTCTCCTTAGTCGCACTCCCCTGCTTTTTCCCCAAAGCCCTGTCATTTTTGAGCGCTTATCCAACTCTGTTTTGGAAAGTGAATATTGAGTCAGTTTCTGCTGCCCTCTGAGACAGTGTGATCCAAATCATCATCACCCCAATGTGTTTAAATGTTCATCTCCTCTCCGGTTCTTTTGCCAATTCTCCTAAAACAGTGCTCCCTAGTTACTGACAGACCCCTGCCAGTGGGAATAGCTCTCTCTATCTCTCTGTCAACATCCAACCTTGTTGGACATATCATGATCACAATGCAACACATCAAAGTTGAAGGCTGCCGGTGGGGGGCGTGAGGAAGAGACAAAATGGGGCAAAATAATTTGTTGGCACCCTTTACTCTCCAATCACAGAACAAGCAGCCATGTGTGTGTGAGTATGCGTGTGAGTGTGTGTCTATGTATTTGTGTGCATGTGTGAGCATTTGTGTGTGTGTACGTGTGTGAGAGAGTGAGTGTGTGTCTGTCTGTGTGTGAATGAATGAGTGTAAGTGAATGTGTGTTATGTGTATTAGTGTGAGTGAGTGAGTGAGTGCAAGAGTGTGTGTGTTCTGTGTGCATCTGTGAGTGTGAGAATAAGAGTGTATATGTGAGTGAGTGTGTGTATGAGTGTCTGAGTATGTGAGAGTGTGTATGTGAGTGAGCGAGTGTGTCAGTACAAGTATGTGTGAGAGAGAGAGTCTGTGTGTGAGTGAATGTCTAAGTATGAGAGTGTGTGAGAGAGAGTGTGTGAGAGACTGTGTGTGTGCGCGTGTGTGTGTGTGAGAGCATGGGAGTGTGCCTGTGTGAGTGAGTGAATGTCTGTGTGTGTGAGAGTATGAGAGTGTGCCTGTGTGAGTGAGTGTGTGGGAGTGAGTGTGTGAGTATGAGAGTGTGCCTGTGTGAGTGAGTGTGTGGGAGTGAGTGTGTGAGTATGAGAGTGTGTGTGACAGAGAGAGAGTGTGTGTGTGAGTGAATGTCTAAGTATGAGAGTGTGTGTGTGTGTGTGTGTGTGTGTGTGTGTGTGTGTGAGTATGAGAGTGTGCCTGTGTGAGTGAGTGCATGTGTGACTAAGTGCATGTGTGAGTGTGTGTGAGAGTATGAAAGTGTGCCTGTGTGAGTGAGTGTGTACGTGTGTGTGAGTGAGTGTGTGAGTATGAGAGTGTGCTTGTGTGTGTGTGTGCGTGTGTGTGTATGGGTGTGTATGGGTGTGTATGGGTGTGTGTGTCTGGTGTGGGAGAGTCTGGGTGGCTGTGTTTGGTGGGGTCGGTGGGGTGAAGAGGGGTCTGTGACCGATTCACGGGGAGGTTGGGGGGAGGGGGGGGGTTGCAGTTTCCAGGAAACTGCAGGAGAGCGGGATGGATCGGTTCATATAAAAACCCAGAGCCATCTCACATTCCGCACACACTGACATCTCCCAAAACAAAGCCGGCGTCTCTCCGTACCCCACCACAAATCTCACCCGTCCCACTGCCACCACTTCCCTCTCACCCTCGGTCCCCACCAACTCTTCATTTAAAGCAGTTACACTTTAGACCAGAACTGACTGAATTCTTGGACCCACCACTGGTGTCTTCAGACACAGGCAGCTGGTTCTGCTGCTGGGATAGCTGGTGCTGCTGCTGGGACAGCTGGTGCTGCTGCTGGGATAGCTGGTGCTGCTGCTGGGACAGCTGGTGCTGCTGCAGGAGGTGGCAATGAGAAACCCGCTGCTCCCCTTCAGTCCCGCTGTCCAGTTGTCCCACTGGTGGAGGCCAGGGAAGCTCTTTAATTACCTTAATCTCTACTGTAGAGGGAGGCATGGGGGTGCGGGTGGGGAAAGAGAGGACAAACAGGAGGGAGAAAAGAGAAACGAGAATAGTCAGGCAAAGTTGAGCAGAAAAGTCTCAGAAAATACTGCAGAGTAAAGCAAGAGAGACAAAACCCGAGAGGAGAAAGGGTGAGATTGGAGCTGTCAGATCCTCCTGCTGGCCTGGTCAATGGCACCATCTCAATGCTCCTCACTCCTAGAATGTGTTGGAGCTGGAGGGGTAGGCGGGAAGGGAGGGAGGTTGGAGACAGAATTCCTGTCAGCTGCTAGACTTAATGGGAACACAGAGATACGACTCAACTGCAAAGCTCAGAAAGCTTCTCCAGTGAGCGAGTAGTTTGCCAGCGAGACACATAACCTAGCCCCTTCAGCCCAGCTTTTAATAATCCTGTGACAGTCTTCGAAGAACTAGAAGCTCTCCAGACTTAGACCATAAAAATAGGAACACTTTGTAGGCATCACTGCAGTCAGGTCAATCAGTTAATCTAAAATTCTGGGGTGGACAGTCTCGAGATAAGGGGATGAGCATTTATGACTGAGATGTGGAGCACTATGTACAGTTCTGGTTGCCCTGACCGAGGAAGGATATTATTGAGTTGGAGAGGGTGCGGAAAAGATTGTCCAGGATATTAATGAGACTGGAGGGCTGGAATTACAAGGAGAGGCTCGATAAGCTGGGACTTCTTCCCCTGGAGCGTAGGAAGGGTGATCTTATAGAGGCTAGTAAAATCATGAGAGGCGTAGATAAGGTGAATAGTCAAGGTCTTTTCCCAGGGTAAGGGAGTTCAAAACTAAAGGGCATAGGTTTAAGGTGAGAGGGAAAAGATTTAAAATAGACCCGAGGGACTATTTTTTCACACAGAGAGTGGTGCGTGTATGGAACAAGCTGCCAGAGGAAACGGTAGATGCAGGTACGAAGAAGAACAAAGAACAAAGAAAATTACAGCACAGGAACAGGCCCTTCGGCCCTCGAAACCTACGCCGATCCAGATCCTCTATCTAAACCTGTTGCCTATTTTCCAAGGATTTGTATCCCGCTGCTCCCTGCCCATTCATGTATCTATCTAGATACATCTTAAATGACGCTATCGTGCCCGCCTCTACCACCTCCGTTGGCAACGCGTTCCAGGCACCCACCACCCTCTGCGTAAAGAACTTTCCACGCATGTCTCCCTTAAACTTTTCCCCCCTCACCTTGAAATTGTGACCCCTAGTGATTGAGTCCCCCAGTCTGGGAACAGTTACAACATTTAAAAGGCATCTGAATGGGTACATGATTAGGAAAGGTTTAGAGGGATATGGGCCAAATTCCGGCAAATAGGACTAGTTTAGTTTGGGAAACCTGGTTGGCATGGACATGTTGGACCGAAGGGTCTGTTTCCATGCTGTATGACTGTAAATGTTTTTACTTAGGGATTGTGAATCTGCGGAATTCTCTAACCCAGAGGATTGTGAAAGCTCTATTGCTGAAGGTATTTATAGTTGGGTTCAACAGATTATTAGTCCTGGGGAGTCTAGGGGAATTGGGGAGTCGGTGGGAAAGTGAAGTTGAAGCTCAGGGTGAATCACACTGTATTGAATAGGGGAGCAGGCTAAATGAACTGAATGGTCTATTCCTGCTCCTATTTCTTGCAACATTGCACTGTCTGCAAAACAGTCACCGATCTTTCCCATGTAACAACGAAACTTCATAGTCGTCCGGGGTGTTCGCATGCTGTGATAAGCTGCAACAGAAATACTCTCAATGGGAAAACATCTCCGCCCATGCTCCAGGGAGTAAGGGAGCAGTGTCCCTCACACTGCCGTCAGGTACCGGGTTAACCTCCAGCTGGGGCAGTGTTTAGCCTCTCTGCTAACTGCTGCTAGATCAGGATCAGGCAAAAAACATTGGATAAAGTCCCCTTCTCAGTGTAAGCTAGAGATGGGGGAGAAACGCTGGCCCAGCCAATGACACCCACATCTCGGGAAAGAATAAAGAAAACAGGATCAAGCCAGCCGCGATGCCCCCAGAGGCGAACAGTCTGCCAATAACAATTGTCCACATCTAAGTGGTGAGGTGTTAGGTATGATTGACTAACCAACCTGGTAGCAATGCGATGGATTTCCTAGAATGTATGAGGGATGGGTTCCTGAACCAATATGTCAAGGAACCAACTAGAAAGCAGGGTGTCTTAGACTGGGTATTGTGTAGCGAGACAGGATTAATTAGCAACATTGTGGTGTGAGAGCCTTTGGGGAAGAGTGATCATGATATGGTAGAATTCTTCACTGAGAAGAACAGTGGCGCAGTGAAATCTGAGATTGGGTCCTGAACTTAAAGAAAGCTAAGTTTGATGGTATGAGGCATGTATTCACTGGGATAAACTGGCCAAGGGTACTTAAGGGGTTGATGGTGGATAGGCAATGGCAGACATTTAAAGAACACATGGATGAACTTTAACAATTGTACACCCCTGTCCGGCATAACAGCAAAACAGGGAAGGTGACTCAACCGTAGCTAATGAGGGGAATCAGGAACAGTGTTAAAGCCAAAGAGGAGGCATATAAATTGGCCAGAAGAAGCAGCAAAGCTGAGGACTGGGAGAAATTTAAAATTCAGCAGAGGAGGACAAATGGTTTAGTTTGCAAGGGGAAAATAGAATATGATAGTAAGCTTGCAGAAAACATAAAAACTGACTGCAAAAGCTTCTTTTGATATGTGAAAAGAAAAAGTCTGGTGAAGACAAATATAGGTCCCTTGCAGTTAAAATCAGGTGAATTCATAATGGACAACAAAGAGATGGCAAACCAGCTGAACAAATGCTTTTCAGTCTTCACTAAGTGCAACTCAAATAACTTTCCAGAAATGCTAGGGGTCAAGTATGAAGGAGGAACTAAAGGAAATCCTTATGAGTCAGGAAATGGTATCGGGGATATTGAAGGGATTAAAAACCCAGGGTCTGATGATTTGCATCCCAGCGTGCTTAAGGAAGTCGCCCTAGAAATAATGGTACATTGGTGATCATTTCCCAGCATTCTGTGGACTCTGGAAGAATTCCAATGGACTGAAGAATAACTAATGTAACCCCACTTTTTAAAAAGTGAGGGAGAGAGAAAGCAGGCAAATTACAGGCCGGTTTGCCTGACATCAGTGGTGGGAAAAATTATTAAGGATATAATAACTGAGCATTTGGAAAGTGGTGACAGACTCGGTCCTAGTCAGCATGGATTCAGTAAAGAGAAATCATTCTTGACAAATCTTCTGGAATTTTGTGAGGATGTGACCAGTAGAGTGGACAAGGGTGAATCAGTAGATGTTGTGCATCTGGACTTTCAAAAGGCTTTTGACAATGTTCCACACTAGAGATTAGTAAGGAAAATGAAAGTTCAAGGTATTGGAGGTAATATATTGACATGGATAGAGAACTGGTTGGCAGGCAGGAAGCAGAGAGTTGGTATAAACGTGTCTTTTTCAGAGTGGCAGGCAGAGACGAGTGGTATGCTGCAGGGTTCAGTGCTGGGACTTCATCAGTTACTTTAATGATTTGGACAAAGGAATTGAATGCAACGTTGCTAAATCAGCAGATGACATTAGGCTGGGTGGCAGTGAGTGCTGTGAGGAGGAAGCTAAGAGGCTGCAGGGTGACTTAGACAGACTAGCTGAGTGGGCAAGTACTTGGCAAATGCAATATAATGTGGATAGATGTGAGGTCATCCACTTTGGTCGCAAAAACAGGAAGGCAGATTATTATCTGAATGGTGGCAGTTTAGGAAAAGATGAGGTGAAACGAGACCTGGGTGTCATGGTGGAACAGTCGCTGAAGGTTGGCATACAGGTGCAGCAGGCAGTGAGGAAAGCTAATGGCATGCTGTCCTTTATAGCAAGAGGATTTGAGTAAGGATGTCTTGCTGCAGTTATACAGGTCCTTGGTGAGGCCACACCTTGAGTATTGTGTGCAGTTTTGGTCTCCTAGTCTGAAGAAGGACATTCTTGCCATTGAGGGAGTGCAGCGATTCCCAGGATGGCAGGACTGACATATGAAGAAAGATTGGATTGACTGGGCTTGTATTCACTGGAATTTAGAAGAATAAGTGGGGGGGCGGGGGAACGGGTCTCATGGGGCTGGACAGGCTAGATGCGGGAAGAATGTTCCTGATGTTAGGGAAGTCCAGAACTCGGGTTACACAGCCTAAGAATAAGGGGTAAGCCATTCAGGACTGAGATGAGGAAGAATTTCTTCACTCAGAGAGTTGTGAACCTGTGGAACTCTCTCCCACAGGAAGCTGTTGGGGCCAGTTCATTAGATATTGAAAAGGGAGCTGGACATGGCCCTTGCAGCTAAAGGGATCGGGGGTACGGCGAGAGGGTAGGAATGGGATACTGAGATTGCATGATCGTATTGAATGGTGGTGCAGGTTCGAGGACCACTCCTGCACCTATTTTCTACCTTTCTATTTTTCTAAGATAGTGATCATTCCCAACATGGACAGAGGGACCTGGGTTATAGTTTACACAGAACCAGCGAAACTTGAATTCAAGAAACTGCCAGCATTTCTACTCCTGGGAGATAGACAGGAACACTAGAGGCTCTTTATTCCAGGAATAGCTGCAGGATTTGTCACTGAGAGCTCAGATGTAGGAGCACACATTGAGGTTGCTGAACAACTGCCAATGTTTAGGCTGGTGATGCAGACTTCAGAATAAAATCAGAGTCAGAAAGGTCACAGTGAGGACCAGAGTGGAAAAATAGCACAAAGGGACAAGTAGAGACAAAGGGAGAGAGGAATACACTGACTGG
Source organism: Rhincodon typus (assembly GCF_021869965.1). Lineage (NCBI taxonomy): Eukaryota > Metazoa > Chordata > Chondrichthyes > Orectolobiformes > Rhincodontidae > Rhincodon > Rhincodon typus. Next base: position 19,048,292 of record NC_063367.1, on the reverse strand, counting down.
GGAGTGAACACAGGGAGATTTACTCTGTATCTAACCCCATGCTGTCCCTTTCCTGGGACTGTTTGATGGGAGACAGTGTAGAGGGAGCTTTACTGTGTATCTAACCCCATACTAACCCTATCCGGGGAGTGTTTGATGGGGACAGTGTAGACGGAGCTTCATTCTGTATCCAACCCTGTGCTGTGCAATGTTTGATGTAGACACTGGGTTCAAAAATGGGGAAAAAAATTCTGTTTTTTCTCTCATAAACAGCATCAAATTCTTCAGAAAACATCAGCAGCTGAATTCTAGCTCCAGCAGGCACTGGCTTCTCGACAATCGTAAAACCAGGAACAGGTGCGATTTGTTAATGCTGTAATTCTTTGCACATTTTTGCGATCCTGGGCAAATTCCCCAAACACTTGCAGATGTGGACTCTCACAATATGTCATAAATCTAACACCGTGATGAGAGGAATAAAAAAAACATCAAAACCTGTCAAACTAAGGAGTGTTGGGTGTGGGTGTGAGAGAGGGACAGAGACAGAGCTGGGGAGAGAGAGGGGGTGGACAGGGAGACCGAGAGAGAGAGAGGTGGGGGGACGAGGCGAGGGGAGAGTGAGAATGAGAGAGATAGTGGGGACAGAGGGGAGGTAGAAAGGGAAAATGAGAGGAGGAGGGGGAGAGAGAGATTGAGAGACAGAGTGAAGGGGAAGGGGCAAGGGGAGAGAGGGAGGGAGGAAGGAAAGAGAGTTGGGGAGAGAGGGAGACTGAGAGGTGGAGGGACAGAGATTTAAGGACTGAGAGGCAGAAGGAGAGAGATTGAGAGTGAGAAGGAGGTAGGGGAGAGAGAGAGAGGGAGAGAGTGTTTGAGGGACTGACAGGCAGAGAGAGAGAGAGAGGGGGAGGATTCACTGCAAACTCCCCTTGAACTGGATGTCATGGGGGTTGGGCGCTATGAACTGATTGTGGCATCTCAGTCAATTGTTCATGGTGGGTGGGAGTATAACACTGCTGAACTGCAAAAACAGGAGGAGTGCCTGGTGGTATAATTACAAATTTGTTTTCCAAATGTGCCTGGTATCTGGAGAAAATAAATCTGAGATGAACAGCACGAGAGTGAAGTCTTGAGACATGGATTAGTCCCTGATGGGCAGCTAAGGTTTCCGAGTTTAGTAAATTACAGTTTATTGCACTGCCTTTGCTGTTATTACTTTTACAAGTGGGTCAATGATCGTACAGTACAGAAAGAGGCCATTCAGCCCACAGTAGCTGTGCTAGTTTCTATGAAAAATAAGCCCTACACTTTCCCCACTACCCTTCAAAAAATTTTCTTTCATGTACTTATCCAATCAAGTTCCTCCCAAAACTTTGCTTTCATTACAGTCTCATGCACAACACTCCAGATTTTTTAAAAAAAAAAGATTATTTCATGGGATGCGTGTGAAGTTGGCCAATTTTTATTGCCTGTCACTTATTGGCCTTGAAGTCAGTGACTTGCTGGACCATTTCAAAGCGGCAGTTAAGAGTCAACCCCATTGTCCGTGGGTCTGGAGTCACATGTAGGCCAGACAGGGTAAGTACGGCAGATTTCCTTCCCTCAAGAACATTAGTGAGAGATGAATTTTTACAACAACTGATGATCATTATCACAGTCAGTTTTAAATTCCAGACTTTATTATCCAATTGAATTTAAATTCCATCAGTGGCCATGGTAGGATTTAAAGGTGTGCCCACAGCAATAGCCTGGCCCTCTTGGCGAACTATGCCAGTGACATTACAAATGACAAAACCATCTCCCGCTAACTCATCATATCACACTGTTCAGGGATGTTACGGTAACCCCTCAGAGGCAGACGGGATGTGAATCCCCCTAGCCCAAAGGCGGGGACACTACCACTGCACCTGCGTTAGGGTTAGGGTTAGGGTTAGAGCCCTTAATGTTTAAAGATCTAATTTGCACATGGATGATACAGAATGATTAAGGGGCAGTAGTCCATTGTAAATGCAAGTGACACATTTCAGGTTTTACGAGGTGAAGATCAAACCTCGGATTGAACCTACAACTTTTGGCTGGAGAGACCAAAGTCATTCCCACAGGGACAGTGCATCTCAACAGTCTGAAACACATGACACTACCTGATCATTAACAGTATGAACAAGGAGTAGTGCAGTGGTTGGACACTGAGTCTTTCATGTCAAGATATTTTCTGACCCCCCCTGTTTAAAGATGTTTTTACACTGTTCCAGAGCAGCTTGAACTGGGGCCTCCTAGCCCAGAGGTAGGGACAGTGCCACTATGCCACAAGAGCTTCATACCTCACAATTTCAAGAACAGACGAATATGTTCAGGCGAGATTCCTGATTCCTCCAGGACCTGCATAATTAGCTAATAATAAAATAAATGACAGCACTGGAGCTCTGGACAACATCAATACTTTTCCTGAGGCCTTTAGAGGCTTGTGACAGACACCAGGTTAAAAAAAGCATAGTAACACCCTCAAGAATAGACCCTCCCCCAACACCCCCCCAGCCTCCTGACCAGCACAGGATCAGAACGGAGCTCCCCCACCTCACAAAACCAGCAAAAACATTCCACGTTTGATCTGGTTGTGTGTTAGTGAATAATGATGTGTGGTTTCTTAGGCAGCTCCTCCTCAGTGCTACATTATCCTAATGAATTACTTTGATAAATAGAAGTAACATGCTTCTTAAAGACCCAGGAAGCCTCCCTGAGAAACCTGCTATCATTGTAGCAATAAAATGCTTTCTTACCCACACAACAGATTAATTAATTTGGAAATAATAAGAACTGCCGATTTTGGAGTCAGAGATAACACAGTGTGGAGCTGGAGGAACACAGCAGGCCAAGCAGCATCAGAGGAGCAGGAAAGCTGACGTTTCGGGTTGGGGCCCTTCTTCAGAAAATTGTAATTAATTTGCCTGGGCATCATTTTGCTGAGAGCTCATGGTTAAGCATCATGGAAATGCATTTTCTGAAGAAGGGTCCAGACCCGAAACGTCAGCTTTCCTGCTCCTCGGCCTGCTGTGTTCCTCCAGCTCTACACCTTGTTATCGTGGAAATGGCGGATTTCCGCAATCAGAGGTGTGTCTTCTTTTAAAACTCTAGCCAGCTTGTGAACCCTGTGTGTGCAAACAGAAGGCCATTCAGCCCTCAGGCCTTATCTATCAGCTTAACAAGATCACGGCTGATCTGTGCTTCAACTTCCTTTGCCTGCTTTCTTCATCATCCCTCAACAACCTGCTCGAACACAGATCCAATGTCCTCAAAACTCTCATCTGCCCAAAGCCTCAACTGACACCCATGGCCTGGGCAGATTGTCTCTGAAATTGGTGAGGCCTCTTCCGGAGCACTGTATCCAGTTCTGGTTGCCCAGTTATAGGAAGGATACTATTAAGCTGGAGAGGGTTCAGGAGAGATTTACCAGGATGTTGCCGGGTATGGAGGGTTTGAGTTATAAAGAAAGGCTGGATAAGCTGGGACTTTTATTGCTGGAGTGTAGGAGATTGAGAGGTGACCTTAGAGAAGCTCATAAAATCATGAGGGGTACAGATAGAGTTAAAGGTAGTTGTCTTTTCCCTAGGATGGGGAGTTTCAAGATTAAGGGGTACATTTTTAAGGTGAGAAGAGAGAGATTTAAAAAGAGACATGGCAGGCAAATATTTTACAGAGAGGTTGGTTTGCATGTGGAATGAACTTCATGAGGAAGTGGCCGATGTGGGTACAATTGCAACATTTAAAAGACATTTGGATAGGTACATGAGTAGGAAAGTTTTGGAGAAAAATGGGCCAGGTGGGACTACTTTAGTTTGGTATGGAGATGCCAGTGTTGGACTGGAGTGGGCAAGGTCAGAAGTCACACGACACCAGGTTATAGTCCAACAGGTTTATTTGAAATCACAAACTTTCATAGCACTGCTCCTTCATCAGGTGAAGTCAGTGCTCCAAAAGCTTATGATTTCAAATAAACCTGTTAGACTATAACCTGACGTTGTATGACTTCTAACCTAGTTTATTTTGGGGTTATTTTCGGCATGGACTGGTTGGACTGGAGGGTCCATTTCCATACTGTATGACTCTATGATCCATCCAACAGGGAATTCAGGAGAGGTGCGTTGGGAATGCAGAATTCTCTCCCATGTGGAATAGTCGCAACAAATAACAAAGATACATCCAAGGGGATGGAGAATGGAACAGCAGGATACAGAGAGAGGAAGACCCAACAGTTTGGATGGACCGAATGGCCAGTTTGAGCACTCTAATTATTTTTCAACCATCTCAAAGTTATGAACCACCTCCGAAACAGATGGGACTTGGAGCCAGCTCTTCTGGGTCAGAGTTAGGGACACTACCACCGCACTGCGACATCTTTGCTTGATATAACAGTGAAGATAGTGGAACAAGATTTGGAACAAGATTCTGAACAATCACTGGCCTTCAATTCTCCCTGGCCCCAATTCCTTCTGGCCTCATGCCATTGGCTGATCACTGGCTTTTCAATTGTCTGTCTCACCCCCTGATTGGCTGATCATTGACAACCCCCATCGATTTTCACTCTGGCTGTTTGCCATTGGCTGATCGCCACACAAATGCCACTTTCGCCAAGCCTGACTAAGCAGACAGTTGGTCTCAGTAACCGTTGGTCTAGGGTGGAATGGGGGATGGGAGATAAATGGTCAAGATTGAATACTTTTGATCATCCTTCCAGTGGCGGTGGTCGATTGGGCAGAGGTGCAGAAATCCCTATAGTCTAACAGTGCAGAGCCACCCCCTCAATCCGTGACATTCAATAATGTACTGACTTATAATTGGCCACAAGTAGAATGATTCAAAGCTCCTGCAGGACCCAGCTTGTGTTATCTGATCTATAAACAGACTGTAACACTTCAAACACAATCAATGGAAACCCAGTTTCCTCCACACTCCTCATACAATTGTGTTTTAATTGACAGTGATCAATAGTTGTTAGTTTGGCCGCTTTGGTAGTCACTGATCTCTGGGTCAGGAGGTGACAGGTTTGAAGTCCGTGGCAGAGTTCAGCCCATGGCAAGTCATTTTAGTTCCAAAATTATTTCCCTAAAGAGTCAACTCATGGTTTTCCCTATCCCAAAGAAGTCTCTCTCGCACGCGTGCACACACACACACACACACACACGCACACACACACACTCTCTCTCTCTCTCATACACACAGACACTGACACATACACACAGAAAATATACACACACACAGACACATACAAATTCTCTATCTCACACAGACACAGACACAGACACAGACACTCTCTCTCACACACACTCTCTCTCACACACACAGACACACATGGAGCTGACAGCTAGCTCACTCCCGAAGGGTTCAAATGTCAAGTGACACTCTTTATTGACATACAAAGGTTATTGGGGTGCTTGGGGAGTGGGATGAAGGGATGAAGGGAGTGGGAAACATAATTAGGTTTTGACAGGAGACAGAGAGTGAGCTATAAGCAGGGGGACAGAGGGAACAAAACTAACTCATGCATTCATTCAGGACAGAATCGTAGAATCCCTACAGTGTGGAGACAGGCCACTCGGCCCATCAAGTCCACACTGACCCTCCGAAGAGCATCGAACACAGACCCAACCCCCTACCTCTACCCTATCCCTTTAACACTACATTTCCCATGGCTAACCCATGCTAACGCAGCCTGCAAATCCCTAGGCATTGGGTGATTTAGCATGGCCAATCCACCTAACCAGCAGAGACCCTTCAGCCCATTGAGTGCACTGACAAAAACTACTTTGGTTCTACATTGGTCCCACTTTCCTGTAAGAGTCTTCAATGTTATGATATTTCAAGTGCTCATCCAAGTACTTTTTAAAGATTTTGAGATTTCTCACCTCAACTACCCTCCCGGGCAGTGCATTCCAGACCCCCCAACACCCACAGGCTGCCAATGGGCAACCCACAGTTAGGGACACAGGGAGTCCATAAGAATCAGACAGTCTATAAAAACTGAACAAACTGTGGATGCTGGAAATCAGAAACCAAAACAGAAATGGCTGGGAAATCTGAGAAGAGAAATTAGAGTCAATGTTTCGAACTGATGAAGGGTCACCAGACCCGAAACGTCAACTCTGATTTCTCTTCACAGATCCTGCCAGACATGTTCAGCATTTCCAGCAATTTCTGTTTTTTGAGTCTACAATGACAATGAGGAAGTTAGGGGTAGAGTATAAGTAATATACTGTAGCTCTGTTCAAAAGCAATAAATAGTGAAGGCTTGTAATGGCTGAAATGGGAAAATCTTTCACATGGGAGATGCTTCGATTGGGATTGTCTGCCCCAGACAGTCTTAACATTGTGGTAAAAAGGGAATTAAAATCTTCACTTGACAATAGGGACCTTTCTGTGGCCAGTGACAACGATAACGTGTTTAAAGACAGAGTAAGTGGAGAACGAGGTCCTGAAAAAATACTGAGAATGTGATGGGCCAATGACAAGGGGGAAGAACCTGACAATTACAGTGGGGTCATTCAGGAGTGAAGATGGGAAGCACATTATTATCTGAAGGGCAGTGAAAAATCTGGAACTCTCTGCCCCCAGAGATTTGCAGAGGAAAAGAGCACAGAGACCGGGATAAATTAGAGAGTTCAATTAGAGAGTCAGTGCAGGAGCCCACTGTAATTCCAGGCAGAGCCAAGAGGACAATAACGATTTCCAAATCAATTGATAGTTAAAATTTGTGAAGGTATTGAGGGATATTGAACACAGAAGAAGTGGATCTGAATGTCTTTGGCCATGAATGGCTCAGGATGACTGAATGGTTTCTGTTTCCAGTGACCCTCCAACTCATGAGAGTTTCATTGGTTCAGTGTGTTTGAGGGTTTAAAGTGCCAGTCCAGAGAGTCAGTGTTCTGCACTGGGACCTGAAGCAATCCAGTTTTCAGCCTGGTTTGCCCCGTTCAGGTGCTGGAGATTCCGGAATACTTCCACGCAGCCTGTGACACAGCAGTTTATAAGCAGATACAAGTGCTCAGATTGATCTTCTCTCAGACTTCCCTTTCACAGGAAGGAAACTCGCGGTGCTGCCCCTTAAAAGGGCCGGTGCAGTTCACTGACTAGACCAACATCTCTCATGCAGAGATCGAAAAGAAAGCAGCCCAATCGTCACAAACCTCAGCGCAGGGAAGGCGCAGAGCCAAAATAGCACAGGAGAAGGCTATTCAGCCCATCGTGTCCATACCAGCTCCCTCTATGGGGAAACCCCCTCTGTTCCGCTCCTGCGCTCTCTCCCCATGGCACTACATCTGTATTTCTGTCAGGTGCCCATCTAATTTCCTTTCCAAATCATTCATCACCTCATATTCCTCTTGCACCTCTGTCCAAATCACATACATTGCCCCTTGCCATTATGCCACCAGCTAATGGAAAGGCATCCTTCCTTGTCTCTTTGCCTGGAGTTCTGAAGAAGGGTCGCTGGATCCGAAATGATAACCTTGTTTTCTCTCCACAGACGCCACCAGACTTGCTGAGTACCAGCAGCAATTTCTGCTTTTGTCTCAGATCTTCAGCAGTTATTTGTTTTATTTCCCTGACTAACTTAACCAGTCGTCATCTTGCACACCTCTATCTGACTCCCCACGACTTCCTTTGCTCCAATGAGAAGAATTCCAGTTTCTCCATGAAACCTTGGAACTAAACATTCACTGGACACACCACCATCCCCCACCCCCCCCCCCAAACCCCCAGCCCGCCCCCCCCCCCACCCCCTACTCAAGCACTGGAAGCATTTTTAAAGCCTAATCATGGTTACAATTTGGAGGGGGGAATAGTCAATTTGTGCACAGCAAGCTCCCACAAATTAGAGTGCAGAGCAGGGGGTTGGGAGGCGAGATTTTCTCTCATCTTCTAGTCAATGTTTTATCAGTAAAACCACAAAAGCTGATTATCTGGTTAAGATCACTATTGCCATGTGAGGGAGCAACCAGCAAAACACTACTTCAAAGTCTGCTTTCAGTCAATATCCTTCAAACCTGCTTTTTCTCCATTCCACAGCTAGCAAAGGATATGATTATAGTACCAAAAAAAAAAACCCCAAAGAACTGCAAATGCATAAACACAAACAAAAATTACCGGAGAACCCCAGTGAGTCTGTTCAGGAGAAACATAGAAAACAGCAGCGGGAGTAGGCCATTTAGCTCTTCGAGCCTGCACCACCATTCAATGTGATCATGGCTGATCATGCAATCTCAGTATCCCATTCCTGCTTTCTCTCCATTTCCCTTGATCCCTTTAGCTGCAAGGGCCATGTCCAGCTCCGTCTAACAAACTGGCCCCAACAGCTTCTCATGGGAGAGAATTCCACAGATTCACAACTCTCTGAGTGAAGAAATTCTTCCTCATCTCAGTCCTGAATGGCTTACCTCTTATTTGTAGATTGTGACCCCTAGTTCAGGACTTCCCCAGCATCGGGAACATTCTTCTCCCATCTAGCCTGTCCAGTCCCATCAGGATTTTATATATCTCTATGAGACGACTCCTCATTCTTCTAAATTCCAGCGAATATAAGAGCAGTGATCCAGTCTTTCCTCATATGTCAGCCCTTCCATCCCAGGAATCCATCTGGTGAACCTTTACTGGACCCCATCAATAGCAAGAATATCTTTCTTCAGACCAGGAGACTAAAACTGCTCACAATACTCAAGCTGTGGCCTCACCAAGGCCCTGTATAACTGCAGGGGGAGGTGATGGTTTAGTGGTATAATCACTGGACTATTAATCCAGAGACCCAAGTAATATTCCAGGGAACTAGATTCCAATCCCGCCATAGCAGATGGTAGAATTTGAATTCAAAACAAACCTGGAGTTAAAAGCCTGATCGTGACTATGAAAATATTGCCAATTGTTGGGGGAGAATCCATCTGGTTCACTGATGCCCCTTTAGAGGAAGGAAATTACTGTCCTTACTGATCTGGCTCCAGACCCCACAGCAATGTGGTTGACTCTCAACTACATTTGGAAGGGCAAAAAGTGTCAGGCCAGTCAGTGATGCCCTCATTCCGTGAATGAAGAATAAAATAAAAACAGCAGCAGACAGACTTTTGCCTCCATCCTCCGCTAACTGGGAGTCAATCTGTGTAACTGATGCCTCAGTGCCAGTTCTATTCTCCCTGTTTGCTCCCTGAGTAAAGATCCTTTGTTATGTTCGAGGTTCTACACTCACTGGGATTCTTGCTGGAGGAGCAGAGCCATAACACTTGATGCATTTGCTACTTACATCCATTAACTCATGGAAACGGTCCAGGGCATTTGCTATTCATCTTCGCTCCTCAGACAGAAACCACACTTTCAATGTAAAACCGCACCACAGCTTTTAACGAGAAGTTGACTTCATACATTTCCAAATCACACAAGAAAGCGCCTTTGAAGGCTGTGCTCTCAGCTGATCACAGGAAGGATGTCCAAACCCTTGAGGAAAGCAACAGCCATAATCCTGGGACATCGATCATCCAGGGTTTGTGAGGGGAAGTTTAAGGAAGTCAACTTTGCTTTGTTTGCAAGACAGACTTTTACCTGATTCAGTGGCACGGTGGCTCAGTGGTTAGCAATGCCGCCAGGGACCTTGGTTCAATTCCACCCTAGGGCAACTGCCTGTGTGGAGTTTGGACATTCTGCCTGTGTCTGCGTGGGTTTCCTCTGGGTGCTCCAGTTTCCTCCCACAGTCCAAAGACATGCAGGTTAGGGTGGATTGGCCATGCTTAAATTACCCATAGTGTCCAGAGATGTGTAGGTTGGGTGCATTAGCCGTGGGAAACGCAGGGTTACAGGGATAGGGTAGGGGAAGGGGTCTGGGTGGGATGCTCTTTGGAGGGTCGGTGTGGACATGTTGGGCCGCACAGCCTGTTTCCACACATCAGGGCTTCCATAATTTCAAAAAAAGCCAGCGCTTTGGGAGATTGTATAAGGAAAGCTGACGAATCAGAGCTAGACATATTGTCAGCAATGCAGGAGGATCTCAAACAGAGTTTGTCAGAACGATAAGTGCTGGTGGTGTTGGCTTTCTCGGGAAGGAGTTTGGTGATGAGTTTGATGTATAAGAAACACAAAGGGTGGCATCAAAGAGGAGGCGATGGCCTCGTGGTGGTATCACTTTGATTTTCAGTTCATACACTTCAGTCACATTAATCATAAATACAGTCATTCAGATGTACAGCATGGAAACAGACCCTTAGATCCAACTTCTCCATGCCAACCAGGTATCCTAAATTAAGCTAGTCCCATTTGCTAGCATTTGGCCCATAACCCTCTAAACCCTTCCTAGTCATGTTCTGGGGACCTGGAGTCAAATTCTGCCACAGCAGATGAAGGAATTAAACCATTGTTTGCGTAAACCTCATCTGTCTCACTAATGTGCTTTAGGAAGGGAAATCTGCCATCCTTACCTGGTCTGGCCCACGTATGGCTGCAGACCCACAGCAATGTGGTTGACTCTTAACTGCCCTCTGGGAATTAGGAATGGGCAATAAATGCTGCCTAGCCCACATCCTGTGAATGAATTACAAAAAAAAGACATTGAAGCTGGGATTGACTTCTTTTGAGAAGAGCTGGCTAATGGGATGTAAAATCAGAAAGGATTTTGAAAATATGTTTCCAGTAGCAGAAAGGTCAGTCACAAAGTGAAAGTCACCATCATCCAGAGAACCATGGGGCTGCTCTATTATTAGAGGGAGGGAAGGTGGCGGGGAGAAGAGAGAGAGAGATACAGACAGAGAGCTGGATTTGCAGTTAATCTCAGTGTCACTGTACACTCGGTCAGGGGTGAGGTTGAGAAAGCAAGTAGCACAAAGCAACTGGGAAAGAAATCAGAGATGCCATCACAGAATTGTTACAACTTAAACTCAACCCATGTACAAATAAGTATCATTACACAATGCCAATCTCCTGCTATCCCCCCATAACCTTACTACCGTTTCTACCCAAATAATAGCCCCAGGTACTCTTGGATGCCTCACGATGGAAAAGAACATGATCTGGTGAGCTGCAATCCGGAATGTATTCCCCAGAAAGTTTCTGGAAGCAGATTCCAGAATAACTTTCATTATCAGAAGCATACGAAAAAAGGAAGGAGAATGAGTGGGGGTGGGGTGTGCAGGCTCCTTCAAAGAGACAGTACAGATCTGATGGGCTGACTGTCCTGTCTCGTTCCCTAACTGTAAAGTGGCTCAGTGAAGGGATCGAGTGAGAAAGGAGGGTGAAATGTTGGGATCTGTACAAAGGGGACTCCATCTGATCCTGTAAACAATAATCACCAAATGGGAATCAGCGTTTACACCGCAGTCCTGTCTCGCAGTGCAGTCAGCGAAGGTGCACACACCGCCTTGTAAAACAACTTTCGTTTTTTCCTTTTTGCAAAATGTGTGGCTAGTGCGGGCAGCCCATCATCCTTGAGTGCAGATGTTGGCTCTGACAACCTTTATATATCGGCAAATCCGTCCCTAATGGAGCACAGAGAAAACGAGGCAGCTGCTCTCTCAGGCTACATCCTCTCTCAGTCCCAACAGTTGCGTGGAAGGTGCCTCGAGCACTGCTATATTCTAAGAATAGTCTTGTTGATCTGCTGTGGTCAATACTGCCTGATTTATTTTGACTTCATTCTTTCATGCTTCAATCTTGTTGTCCTGTCTCATCAGCTTGGCTCTCAGGTTTCCCAGTGTGACACAAATTAACTTGTATGTGGTTTCAGACAGTGTAGAGCAGTCAGAATATTATCAGTTTTGGCCTTGGGTGGACAGCCGACTCAGAACCAAACCTGAACTCTGCTTTGCCTACTCACAAAAATAAAAGAAAGTTCCTTTCTGCTGAAAATTCTGCAACACGGATGGTCATTGATAAGAACGAGAAGGTGATTCAGCATCTTGTGCCTCTCAGCCTCAACTCCACTCTCCTGCCTGCTCCCCATAACCCTTCAAGCCCTAACTCATTAAAAATCTGTCTACCTCCTCCTTAAATTTACTCAGTGACCTGACATCCACCTCTTTCTGCAGGGAGTGAATTCCATAGATTCATGACCCTTTGAGAGGAGTCACAGGTAGACAGGGCAGTGAAGGTGGTGTTTGGTACGCTTGCCTTTACTGGTCAGTGCATTGAGCATAGGAGTTGGGAGGTTATGTTGTACAGGACATTGGTTAGGCCACTTTTAGAATACTGTGTTCAATTCTGGTCTCCCTGTTTTAGGAAAGATGTTAAATAAAAACTGAAAGAACTGCTGATGCTGTAAATCAGGAACAAAAACAAAGTTGCTGGAAAAGCTCAGCAGGTCTGGCAGCATCTGTGAAGTAGAAAACAGAATTAACGTTTCAGGAGGCGAAGCCCAATGCAAACTGGAGGAACAACGCCTCATTTTCCGCTTGGGGACCCTACAGCCCTCCGGACTCAATATTGAGTTCAATAATTTTAGGGCCTAAACTCTCCCACGTCCCAGCCCCCCACCCCACACACCAGGCCTTGTTATCACATAGCCTGCCAGTACACGCCCCCTGTTGTTAGCCACTAACAGTCCCCATTAACAACTATTCACTCTCCCAGCCTGATTGTTAGCTTTGTCTGTCCAACTGTCTTTCTCTCTCTTTGAGCTCCATCCTATCGTTTACTCCCTAACCAAACCACCTCCCTATTTTCTGCATATAAACTGACATTTTCCCAGCCACCATCAGTTCTGAGAAAGGGTCACCGGACCCGAAACATTAACTCTGTTTTTCCCTTCACAGATGTTGCCAGACCTGCTGAGCTTTTCCAGCAACTTTGTTTTAGTTAGGAAAGATGTTGTTAAACTTGAAAGGGTTCAGAAAAATTTTATAGGGATGTTGCCAGGGTTGGAGAGTTTGAGCTATAGGGAGAGGCTGAATGGACTGGGACGATTTTCCCTGGTTTGTCAGAGGCTGAGGGGTGATCTTATATATATTTATAAAATCACAAGGGCCACAGATAGGGTGAATAGACACGGAAATCTCCTCCAGGGCCAGGAAACTGGAGCACGCGGAGGAAATGCATGCAGACACAGGGAGAACATGCAAGCTTCACACGGACAGTCACCTGAGTCTGGAATTGAACCTGGATCCCTGGCGCTGTGAGGCAGCAGTGCTAACCACTGAGCCACTGTCTCTAGTATTTGCTTCTTTTGGGTAAATATCATAATTTGAGTTTGTTTTAGGCAGAGAGGCAGAGGGAGTTGAGAGAGAGAGAGAGAAAGTTTTGCCTATTGTTGGGAAGCGAGGGAACATAACCTTCAAAATGAAAGACAGCCCATCAGTGGAGAGAAGGTAGGAAACACACCACTGAGGGCAATCCATGTGTGAATTCTCATTCACAAAGCAACTTATTCAGTTCACAATTTTCAATTCAAGATCTATGGACCACAACCAACCAAACACATTAAGGGACATAGGGCAAAGATGATCAAGTTAACATCTTTCAGAACCACTGGACACCTCAGAGGATTTTCCAGCCAATAAACTATGAAGGGCAGTCAATAGTCCAGGAAATGTGACATTGTGCACAGCAAGATCCCACAAGCATCGCTGGCCAGCCAAACTGTTCTCGTGCCTTCTGACTGAGGGCTAAATATTGGCCAGGACACCAGAGATAAACCCCACGCTCTTCTTTAAAATAATGCCAAAGGATCTTTTATGCCCAAATGAGAGGACAGATGGGCCCACAGTTTAATGACCTATCTGAAAGATGGCAGTGTTGACGGTGCAGCACCCCCTCCTGAGTGAACTGGGTCAGTGCACCCAGATGTCCAGGTGTACCAACTCCTAGAGTGGGGTTTGAACAGAGCGAAAATGGTGGCCATTGAGCTTTGGCTAAATCATACACCACTTTGGAAAGTACTTCTGCTTTGAAATATCCCAAGGATGCGAAGGGTGATATATAAATACAAACCTTTCTTTCTCTCTTCGGCAACTCAGGCCCTGAGCTGTGTAAAATTCCCTTCACAAAGCTCTCTGCCTCTCTCCCTTACTTAAAGTTGCCCCCTTAAAGCTCACTTCTCTAACTAAGACGGCAAGGTGTTGTGTCCCTGAACACAAATCACTCCAGCCATGGTCAGCTATACCTTCATAGAACCCCTACAGTGTGGAAGCAGACCATTCAGCCCATCAAGTCCATATTGACCCTCTGAAAGGCAGCATACCCAGACCCACTGCCCTACTCAATCCTTGTAATCCCACATTTCCCATGGCTCATCCACCTTGCCTGCACATCCATGGACGCCATGGGCAATTTAGGATGGCCGATCCACACTAATCTGCACATCATTAACGATGAGAGGAAACTGGAGCACCCAGAGGAAACCCATGCTTGTCATCTTATTTGAACTGCCTGCACAGTCACATGAGGCTGGAATCGAAACCAGGTCCCTGGCACTGTGAGGCAGCAGTACTAACCACTGAGCCACCGTGCCACCCTAAACTTTAGCTTCCTACATTTTGGAATTCCCTCCTAAATCTCTCTCTCTCTCTCTACTTAAGACATTCCATTGAATCTATCTCTCTTCACCAATCCCAAAATATCCTTATGTGGCTTGGCGTCAAGTTTGGGCTGTTAGTTGATGCTCCTTTGGTAACTGAACTAAGTTGAAGGTGCGTTGTAAATGCAGGCTGTTGTTGTACAGAGCAGGGAGTCGACAATCCATTGATGGCAGCCAGCCCGAGTCCTGCTTTTCAGGAGCCTGTTTATATTAGACTCACATTGTCCCCAGCACTTCCTGCCACATCAGTGCAGAAACACACCAGACCCAAGACCCACTACTTCCACCATCTTTACTTCCATTGTTCCCTCATTAAATTTAACGAGCAAAGGACAGACTGTAAAACACATCAATAACATTTGACCAACAGGGTCAATAGGTCAGGAAGATTTCTTTTTTCACATGTCATGAGAGCCCTGTGAGGCTAGAACGGCGCAGTGGCTCAGTGCTTAGCAATGCTGCCCCATGGCACCTGGGTTTGGGTCCACCCTCAGGTGACTGTCTGTGTAGAGTTTGCACATTCTCCCTGTGTCTGTGCAGGTTTCCTTCCACAGCCCAAAGCTGTGCAGGCTGGGTGGATTAGCCTTGGAAGATGCAGGGTTACAACAATAGGGTAGGCAGGTGGGTCTAGGTGGGATGCTCTTTAGAGGGTCAGTGTGGGCTGAATGGCCTGTTCCCACACTTTAGAGATTCTGTGATGGAACTGAACTTATTGCCCTGCAACATTAACTTGCCCCCCATCCCTCCCAATGCTTGGCCCTTCTACAATTACTGTGGCTGCTTGAAGTGTGAAACAAAAACAGAAATTGCTGGAGAAACTCAGCTAGTCTGGCAGCATCTATAGAGAGAGAAACAGTGTTAACGTTGAGTCTGATATGGTCCTTCTTCAGAGTCCCATTGAATGGAAGAGCAGCCATGCTGGACTCAAAACATTATATCTGTTTTTCTCTCTCTACAGATGCTGCCAGATCTGCTGGGGTTCTCCAGCACTTTCCGTCAACGTAAGAAAACTTCTTCACAAAAACAAATATGGTTTCTCCTTCCTGCTGTTCAGAGATTTGTCATCGCCCCCTCTGCCAATCACAGAATGGTTATAGCACAGAAGAAGCCATTCGCTCCCTCACTTGCCTGCTAGACCGAGTCATCTAGTCACATTTCCCACCTGTTTTATGCAGCACTGCAGATTTCTTCTCTGTAAATAATTACCTCGTTCTTTTTGAATCTGACTTCACCGCAGACACAGGTAGTGCATTCCAGATCCTAACTACTCACTGCACGAGAAGTTTTCATCATTTTGCTCCCTTGCTGTCCTCTGGTTCCCTTCCTTTCTGCCAGCAGTGATGGTTTCACCCTATCTACCCTAGTGCACAGGTGTGTTCCCAGTCCAACAAGAAAGGAGGCGCTGATGGACCTGCTTCTTGAGAATGAGTTGGGTCACAGAGAGCAATTGACAGTGGGGAAATCAGTAAGGGGAAGGGTGATCATTCTATCACACAGGTGAGGACGGTGGAGGAGAATAACATTAATCATTCCAGAGCAAGAAAGATCAACTGGAGGATAGTGGAGTTCAATGGAGCACAGTCAGCACTGGGTCAGATAGACTGGAACTCAACGGTTAGAGGGTGAAATGGTATTTGAACTATGGGCTAGTGTTAATGAAGAGATGGTTTGGGCACAGTCAAGATATATTCCCTCAAAAGGGATAGGAAAGGACAATCAAATTCAGAGCTTCTTTGAGATAGAAATTCATGTAAAGAATAAATATGCTTATGACAGGCATCAAGTAGTAAACAGTGACTTGGAGAACCAAGCTGAGCACAGAAGGTTCAGAAGGGAGGTGAGAAAACAAATAAGAGCAGCAAAGAGGGATTATGAACAAAATCTGGCAGCTAACATAAAGTCTTCATAGAATCTGCTTGACTTGCTGCAGGTTTTTTTGCAGAGGTAACAGAGAGGGTTGAGGAGAGTGAGGCTGTTGGTATGATTTGTCAAAGGCATTCAATTTCGTGCCACACAACAGGCTTGCGAGGAAAGTGACAGGTCATGGAATAAAAGGGACAGTAACAACATGGAAGTAAAATTATCTGAGGGATAAGAAACAGAGAGAAATGGCTCCAGAAATATAAAGTGCTGGAGAAACTCAGCAGGTCTGGCAGCATCTGTCGAGAGAGAGAGAGAGTGAGTCAACATTGATTCGAAAAAGTGATCTTTTTTATGTTGTTGAAAAGGGGGGGAGGGGGAGGGGGAAGAGGAGCAACATGATGAGGTGCCTCAAGCAATAGGCAAAAGTAATTTGTAACTGTATTAGAGAAGAGATATAAATGTAGAGATTAGCAGAAAAAGTAATAGCTGACAGCAAACCTAAGCAAATAAGACACTTAGTGACAGGGAGGGATGGGATCAGTATTTTGATTGATTTATTTTTGTCATATGTACGGAGACACAGAAAAGTGTTGTTTTGCGTGTTCTACAAGCAGATCACACCATATAAAGTACATCAGGGTAGCAGAACAGAGTGTAGATACGGTGTTACAGCTACAGAGAAGGTGCAGAGAGAGAGATCAACTTTGAGAGGTATATAATATTTGAGAGGTCTGTTCAAAAGTCTGCTAACAGCAGGAAAGAAGCTATTCTTGAATCTGTTCGTACGTGCTTTCAAACTTTTATATCTTCTGCCCAACAGAAGAGGGTGGAAGAGAATATAACGGGGTGGGAAGAGTCTTTGATAAAGTAGGAGTAAATTACCACAGATGCTGGAATCTGTACTGAAAACAAAAAGTGCTGGAGATCACAGCAGGTCAGGCAGCATCCATGGAGAGAGAGAGAGAGCTAATGTTACGAGTCTAGATGTTGGTTGTTTTCCCTACGCAGCAGGGAGTATAGATGAAGTCAATGGATGGGAGACTGGTTTGCGTGATGGACTAGGCTGTGTTCATGACTCTCTGTAGTTTCTAGTGGTCTTGGGCAGAGCAGTTGCCAAACCACACTGTGATGCATCCGGATAGAATGCTTTCTAATCAAATTGGAGGGTACGGTTCTTTTTTAAAGTGCTTTATGAAAGAATCAAAAATAGGGCAAGCAATAACTTTTTGACGCAGTGTGTGGTTAGGATCTGGAATAAACAGCCTGGAAATGTGGAAGAGGCAGGTTCTACTGAGGCATTCAAGACAGTGTTGGATTGTTGTTTAACAAGAAACAATGCACAGGATAAGGGGGAAGAGGTAGAAGTTAGCCACTTAAACCAAAATGCTCGGACAGCCTGTGCAGATATGATGGACCGAATGGTCTCCATCTGCAATGTTAGAATTCTGAGATTCTGCTTCAGTGATGCAAAGCAGAGCAGGAAGCAAGTCGTGAAGTAGTTGCAAAGAGTGTGTGGAATGATACAGAGCTGGGGAGTGGAAATTACTGGACTGCAGGAAACAGCATGGAGGTGATGGGTTGAATAGCCTCCTTCTGTGCTATAAATGACTGTGACCTTGACTCACATTTATCCTGATGAGTGCAAGACAAAACACCTCAGCAACGTGTTGATATTCAAGTTCTGTTCTGTTAAACAACAGCTTTCCTGTTGCTGAAAAACGCCCCCAAACTTTCTCAGGAGATTGATGATATAACAGCTCAGTGCAGCCATATTGTAGCAGGAAGATGAATGTAATCAGTGAGACAGCCTTGAACTAGACCAAAGGAATGTTTAACTTGGAATGAGACCCTGTGTATTAAAGATTTTGGCAGCATCAGAAAGTCTAAATATTTTGAGGGAATAAAAAGTGGACTGTTCTTTTCCCCACACTGACATTGTGTGTGTTTATCTACACTGCCATATTGGCTTCTGTCTCCTGGAGGCTGTCCCCTTGTAGGTTCTACATAAAACAGTGTCTGTTCCATTTCTGTCCTGCCTTCAGAGCCGAGAAATAGTGTGAGTGAGAGAGTGAGAGAGTGTGAGAGTGTGAGAGATGGCCTAGTGGTATTATTGTCGATTGTTAATCCAGAGACCCGGGTTCAAATCCCACCACAGCAGGTGGTGAAATTTGAATTCAAAAAAGAAAACCCGGACTTAAGAATCTGGCGATGACCGTGAACCCATTGTTGATTGTCAGGAAAAACCCATCTGGTTCACTAATGCCCTTTTGGGAAGGGAACTGCCATCCTTACCTGGACTGACCTATGTGTGACTCCAGACCCACAGCAATGTGGTTGACTCTTAACTACCCTCTGGGCAATTAGGGAGGGGCAATAAATGCTGCCTGACCAGCAATGCCCTCATCCCATTAATAAAGTGAAAAAAAAAAAGAAGTCTGTTCAGTTACCTGGACACAGGAACTCACCCCCTGGAACATGCCAACTCTCTCCTCCTTAAAACCTATCTCTTAAACCAAACCTATGGTCACCTGACCTGATGAATACGCCATGAGAATTTGCAAAAGTTAATTCTGCCAAGGGATGTGGGTGTGGCTAGAAGACTCAGCATTCGCTGCCTGTCCCTAACTGTCTTCAAACTTGCTCAGCCATTGCTGAGGGTAGTTAAGAGTCAACCCCATCACTGTGGGTCTGGCGTCACATATAGGCCAGACCAGGTAAGGATGGCAGATTTCCTTCACTAAAGGGCATTAGTGAACCGGGTGGATTTTTTTTTTGCAACACTTGACAATCATTTTATAATCACCTTGACTGAAATTTTCAATTCCAGATTTTAAGAGCAGATGTAAATTCCAGCAACTGCTATGAACACGTGCCTCCTGAGCATTAGCCAGGTCAGATAAAATTCTTGGGATGTGGCCTGGGATGTTTCACAAAGTTTATGGTAAAATAGTGACACAAGTACTGTCAGAGGATCAGTGCTGAGGGAGCGCCGCACTGTCAGAGGATCAATGCTGAGGGAGCGCCGCACTGTCAGAGGATCAGTGCTGAGGGAGCGCCGCACTGTCAGAGGATCAGTGCTGAGGGAGCACCATGCTGTCGGAGGGTCAGTGCCGAGGGAGCGCCGCGCTGTCGGAGGGTC
>NC_063367.1:19005685-19028774 GCF_021869965.1 Rhincodon typus | reverse complement strand
CGCGCTGTCGGAGGGTCAGTGCCGAGGGAGCGCCGCGCTGTCGGAGGTGTTAGATCAGGTATTAAACTGAGATGATGCCTGCTATCTTTGGTGCAAGCAAATGAACAGCAGCTGTCCTGAATAATGTTTATATCTCAACTATTGTCTCATCAAAAGGTATAGGCCATCATGTGGTTTGGTGGGAGCTTGCTGTGTACAGTGTGGTTACATATTGCAACAGTGACAACATTTAAAAAAGATACTTCATGGGCTAAAATGTACTTCATTAGAAACATGAGGAGACCAATCAGTCCCTCAAGCCTGCTGAACCATTCGATGAAACCTCACATCCTCACTCTATACCCAAATTGCTTTCGTGGATGAAAATCATCACTAGGACTACAACAGGCATTGGTCTCCTCCTTATTTTCCTTTGATAAATGCCCTTCAGCCTGCTGCCCAGGCTCTCTCCAATCCCCTCGACGTTGGAAGGCTCTGGTTACAGGATGGACGTTGCTCAGTCCTGTGCAGGCTGCCTGATGGAACCACCCATGCACGGAGCTCTCTCTGTGGGTACACAGAGGATTCACTGGGGAGTGCAGCTAAAACCCCTGAGCCTCACAGTGAACCTCTGATCCTGCTGCCTCCTTCGAGGACAGAACACCACCGCTCGCCCTCACGGTAGGGAAGAGTTCACCCCGGGACGTGATCAAATTCAGCTCCCTCTGGCCCCACAGAGCTCACCATGAGGAGGCCAACCAAACCCACTGCTTGCAAACTCTACTCTGCCAATGGGTTGGGAGGGCAGCAGGGAGCGGCAAATGGATTGTACATGCGATGCCTCTTACAGTCGATTAGCTGTAAGTATGAAAAGTGCACCAACTCTGAGGAACTCCCTCTGCAACTTTAGGACAGGAAGCAGTGTTGAAAAGATGTTGAAAACTGGAAGCAACAGTGAGACGTATTTCTTAATAGAACAGAACTAGGTTAGAAGCAAGCTCGTCTATCAGATGGTCTGTCAGTTCTGCTGACAGCTTTAAATTTACATTGTTTGAAGCTATAACAAAGATTTTTGCAGGAAGGTACGACTATTATAAATTAGCTTTATCGCTTTCAAACATGGTCGGGCTGCATTTAAATTGCATTTTCAGTTCCCAGAGGTGACCTGACCTTGTATACAGAAGATGTGTAGTCTTGCTTGGGAAAAGATACATTTACCTGTCACATAAAAAACAGGCAAGCTTTTGATGAACTAGCCTTATCGCATTGCAGCCCAGACAAAGTGTGGGATAGCGAGGCACACAGAGAGAGAGAACGAGAATGTGCATACACACAGATACTCTCTGTAACACTGACTCTGTCGGCTGGAACACTACAAGGTGGATCTAGTGAGGCTGATTACTTTATCCAACTCACTCCAACCTCAACCTCCCCCACCCTGGAGCCCATCGATTGGTCAAAACATCAGACTGCATTCCCTCCTAGTTGGACCAATCAGATGCCAGGACACTCGTGAAAAGAGCTGCTGTTTGAGAGGGGGCCCTGATCGATATTTATCCCTCATCACCAAAATGCAGATTACCCCACTACTCCTTGCTCTGCACAAAATGGATGATGCTTCTGAAGGAATCTGATCTAAACTGGCATCTCATTTGCAAAGCCAACGTCCCAACTTCAACCAGATGGAGAGTCACTGAGTGTTTTTTTGTTGTTGGGGGGGGGGGGGGGGGATCTTTAGAACTGAGTCCTGACTTCAGTAATGCCTACAACCTGTCACTCTATTTACTGCATAACGAGGTTCCTCAAAACTTTGCCCAAGATTTTGGTTACTTTTCCTCAGATCTTTTTTTAAATTCATTTACGGGATTTGGGCATCACTGGCTGGGCCAGCACTTATCGCCCATCCCTAATTGCCCAGAGGGCAGTTAAGAGTCAACCACATTGCTGCCAGAGCAGGTAAGGATGGCAGTTTCCTTCCCTAAAGGACATTAGTGAACCAGATGGGTTTTCCTAATAATCAGTTATAGTTTCATCAGACTCTTAATCCCAGTTTTTTATTGAATTCAAATTTCACCATCTGCTATGGCATGATTTGATAACGAGACCCCAGAACATTACCTGGGTCTCTGAATTAATAGTCTAGTGAGAATACTGCTATGCCATCACCTCTCTGCTCATGTGAATTGGTGTCCAAATTAGTCTGATAACAGAACTGTGAAGCACTTTCAGGTGTTTAACTCTGTGAAGCGTGCTACCTAAACACAAAGTTGTTGTTGTCTCAAGGTGAATAGCAGAATACCACCAAGCTGATTCAGTACAGACCCCTGATTGAGAGATTAGCACCGAGGCAGGAGAGAAATGTATCCTTCTAATCATCGCTAAACATTGTCTTCAGACGAGGGGGAATCTGAGTTCTCTTAAATTATTGGCACCAAAAACAATGGCATTGGTTTATCAGAACAAGAGCAGTTTTAAATCAGACTGTTACTAAAGCCAGCCTGGCCAAGTGTGGAATCTGTTAGTCATTAGGAGAGTGTACAGGGGCTTTTATTCCACAATCAAAATGGAAAATAGTTCCTTCAGCATCATCATCACTGACTTGACTGCAAAGAAAAATCAAACCACGGGTGTTTTATTTCAAATATAATTATCTGCAACCACTGTTTTGTGTTCAGTCAGAAGAAATTTGGTGGGGGGAGTAGGGAGGAGCAATTGATTTACACAGACAGCCCCAGATTCATATACATAAGCAGACTGTCACTCACACTCACACACACACACACACACAGACACAGATATACAGACTGTCATGCACATAGTCACAGGTTGACACACACATGCACAGGTGCACACACAGACACAAACACGTGCACACAGACTGACACACAGAGACAGACACACACACAGACAGACTGATACACACGCACAGGAACAGACTAACGCAAACACAGACAGATCTACAGCGACTGACTGACACACTCACAGACAGGCACACACAGACAGACTCGCACACACACAGATGCACTGACTCTTGGCAAAGTGAGAGAGGAATTTTCCAACAGTATCTTTTTGAATCCTGCACTGAAGTCCTTCTTGTTAAAGGAAAACACTAAAGGACAGAGTTCAGGATGTCTGGGGGAGGGAGGGGCCGTGTGGTCAGAGGCACAGACAATCCCCTCCCACGGAAATCCTGCCAGACCTGTTTATTGCAAAGAATACCTAAAGTACCGCTGGCAAGCCGACAGTGACAGGCACACAGACAGCGACAGAAACTATCACAGCAGATTGGATGGAAACTGGCTGAGAGATTGGAGAAGTCTTCATTTGGGAGCGTGCACAGAGAATACAAACATGCAAAATCGGAGTAAAGGTGGGCCATTCAGCCCATTGAGCCTGCTCCATCATTCAATAAAATCATGGCTGATCTCAGTGTTCCGAATTTCTCATTCCACCGACCCCTCACCCCAATAATTCCTTTGCCTATCAAGAATCCGTCACTGCCTTGAAGACATGCAAAGACCACCCCATCCCCCCAACTCACACTGCCTCGGAGATAGAGAGTTTCAAAGTTACAAAACCCTCCAGGAGAAAAAGATTCTCCTCATGGGAACACCAACTGCTACAGGTTCCGCTGCAAGCCCCTCACCATCCTGACTTGGAAATATATCGCCGTTCCTTCAGTGTCGCTGGGTCAAAATTCCCTCCCTCACAGCATTGTGCTGCAGGTTGACCCACATGGACTGCAGTGGTTCAAGAAGGCAGCTCACCACCACCTTCTCAAGGGCAACTAGGGCCGGGCAAGAAATGCTGGGCCCAGCCAGCAACACCCACAAATCAAAGATGAATCCTAAAAAAACTGTATTAAAAGGGAGACAAAATCTGTGCTGATTTTGATTGAGCCCAATTATAAAAGTTGAAGCTGATGGAGTTGCCAATTATATAAAAAGTTTGGGGACTGTCAGCCTGAATTTAATTAAGTTACACCATCAGGTCTGGATTGATAGAGTCATACAGCACAAAAACAGACCCTTCAGTCAAACTTGTCCACGCTGACCAGGTTTCTCAATCTAAACTAATCCCATTTGCCTGCATTTGGCCCATATCCCTCTAAACATTTATTATTCATGTACTCGTCTAAATGTTTCTTAAATGTTGTAATTGTACTCACATCCACCATTTCCTCTGGCAGTTTATTCCACATGCGCACCGTCCTCCGTGTTGGAAAGTTCCCCTTCAAGTCCCTATTAAATCTTTCTCCTCTCACCTTAAACCTAAAATCATCAGGGACATGGATTGGGTGAATAGCCAAGATTGTTTTCCCAGGGTAGGGGAGTTCAAAACTAGAGGGCATTAATTTAAGGTGAGAGGGGAAAGATTTAAAAGGGACCTAAGGGGCAACTTTTTCACACAATGGGGAGCTGCCAGAGGAAGTGGTGGAGGTGGGTATAATTACAACGTTTAAAAGGTCTCTGGATGGGTGCATGAATAGGAAGAGTTTAGAGGGATATGGGCCAAATGCTGGCAAATGGAACTAGATTAATTTAGGATATCTGGTCAGCATGGATGAGTTGAACAGAAGCGTCTGTTTCCGTGCTGTGCATCTCTGTGGCTCTATGACCTCTAGTTGTGAACACCCCTACCCTGGGGAAAATACCTTGGCTATTTGCCTTATCAATGTCTTTCATGATTTTATGAAGTCACTCCTCAACCTCCTATGCTCCAGTGAAAAAGTCCCAGCCTATTCAGCCTCTCCTTATAGCTCAAACCCGAGCCAGAACCATTTGGTATCAATGCACAGAAGGAATTGAAATTGGGTCAATCAGTTACCTGGGGCAGATTTCAGGGGTCCACTGACTGCAGGGAGGCTGGGAGCTGAACATCGTGAGGTGCTGGTCATTCCTCTTTGTGATCTGCAGTGAACCAATCCAACCAAATCAGCTCTGAGCCTCTTCTTCACTAAACTAAGGCCCATCGCTTTGTCGTTTTGAAAAGGCAGGCACTCTGTCAAAACAATTCATCTTCCACCCTTCAGGCAGATTCAAAAATACCAAATTTCATTCAGTAAACAGCACACCCTTTTAGTTTTCTTCATTTTACGTTGCTTGACCAAATTGGGAAAGGATGCTGCTCTCAACCAAGGAAATTGTTGAAGAAAATGAGAAACAAACAAAAAAACAGAAATTGCTGGAGAAACTCAGCAGCATCTGTGGGAAGAGAAACAGAGTTCATATTTCAGGTACAGTGACTCTTCTTCAGAACTTTTTTCCACATGTCCAGCGCCCACGGTTCTTTGTTTTATTTTTGTGGAAGGAGACTCTGCAGTCTTAAAATGGGTTACTGGAGCTCATGGTGCACAGAGGAGTCAATGGCCCAGTATTATCTGGACCATTAATCCAGAGGCTTCATTAATGGTTCTGGGGACCTGGGTTCACATGGTGGAATTTGATTTCAATTTAAAAAGTCTGGAAGTGAAAGTCTCATAATAACCATGAATCCATTGTCAATTGTTGGAAAAACTCATTTGGTACACTAATGTCCTTTAAGAGAGGAAACTGCCATCCCTATCTGATCTGGCCTACATGTGACTCTGACCCAAAACAATGTGGTTGACTCTCAGCTGCCCCCTGGGCAATTAGGGATGGGTAATAAATGCTGGCTATGCCATGATGCCATCATCCTGTGAATATTGATACTGTTACCATGTTTAAACAGTGGGGGAAGATATTAGACACTCACCAGCTCTGTGGCTGCATGTATGGGGGCAGCGTGACCCAGAGACAGACTGCAGATTGGTTTCTCCATCAGGACAGTGTGGGGGTCTGGAGATCTCAGCATGACAACAATTCTCTGATTGGCTCCTGGGCAGCTGGACAGTCTGCCTGTGAATAACACAGTGACAGAAAGTCTCCAGTCTCCCAAAATGCAGCACTTTTCACTCTTTGCAGGGAAGTAACAAAAATTGCAAAATAGCTTTTCTGAAGAAGGGTCCAGACCCAAAAGGTCAGCTTTCCTGCTCCTCTGATGCTGCTTGGCTTGTTGTGTCCATCCTGCTCTACACCTTGTTATCTCAGATTCTACAACATCAGTAGTTCCTCCTATCTCTCTTGCAAAATAGCTAGTTCCTTTCCCTCACTACTTGCCTGCAAGCTGTAGCCTCTCCTCAGTGATGGAGAAACTGAACAACTGTTGCATCAATTGCCCTGTGCCTGCAGAAACCAATCCGTCCTTCCCCAGGTAAGGAGACCCTAACTGTACACAGCATCCAGCTGTAGCTTCATCCTGATCCCACACAATTGCAGTAAGACTTCACTCATGCACTAAACCAATTCCCACAAAGACCAACAAGTCATTTACTTTACCAATTGCTCAACCCTGCACATTAGGTTTTTGGGATTCACATACAAGAACGCCCAGATGAATCCAAATATTTGTCAGCTTCTCACATTTAAAAATATTCTGCTCTTCTGTGTCTCTCAACAAAGTGGAGAACTCACGCTGCACCTCATTATATTCCATCTGCTACTCTCCTGCCCACTCTCAAACTGTCTAGGTTCCTTCTGCAGCCTCCGTACAGCTTACTGCCCACTTAGCTTTGAATCGTCAACAAATTTTGATGCTTTACACTCAGTGCCCCAAAGTAATTAACACAGATTATAAATAACCCAGATCCCAACTCTGACCAGTCTTACGTCGTACCAACCAGAAAATGTCCCTATTAATAATTAATCCTATTAATTTTGTTCTCTGTTAACTAATCCCCAAACTGTGCTAATATATTAACCCCAGATTGACTCAGTGTCATAATCTCTTCTGCAGCACTTCAAAATCCAAATACAACACACACAGACACTGGAATGCCCCTTGTCCACTTACAAACACAAAATCTCAGATTTTGCTAACAACTTTTCCCTCAATCCATGGTGACTCTCCCAGTGAGATTATAATTTTCTAGATATCCTCCTACTAATGAACAATGGATTCAGAGCTGAAGTACGCCATTTGTCCCTCGAGACAGCCCCTAGATCAGGAACTGGGTATTATTTGTCCAGGCAGCACGCAAAACAATACCTTTCACTGTATCTTGGTACATGTGACAATAATAAATCAACCTCACATTTAGCCTAGCCCTGATAACCATCTTTGATTTGATTTGAGTTGATTTATTGTTGTCACATGTACCTAAATACAGTGAAAAGTTTCATCTTGTGAGCAGTACAGGCAGATCATGACAAACAAGGACGTACAGATCACAGGCTGTTTAGACACAGCAGGGCATACGGGGTTACAACTGCACAGGAGGTGTACCAATGCAAAGTCAACATTGGATTTGAAATCAGAGAGGTCTGTTCAGCGATCTAATTACAGGAAGGAAAAAGCTTCGGGTTTTCTGAAGAAGGGTCCAGACCCAAAACGTCAGCTTTCCTGCTCCTCTGATGCTGCCTGGCCTGCTGTGTTCATCCAGCTCCACACTTCGTCTAATTACCTCTGCCTTGAAAATATTCATTCACCCAGCCTCCACCCACTCCATGAGGAAGAAAGTTGAAGAAGTTCACAGCACTCAGATAATAAATATTACACACCCCCACCCCATCTCAAATGAGAGACCCTTAGTTTGGAACTCTGGCTCCTAGTTTTAGATTCCTCTTCCAGGGAAACATCCTCTCAACATTTATCCTTGCACATCCCCTCTAGTTTCAACTAGATCACTTCTCCTTCTGCTAAACTCCAATGGGGGGGGCAATGGCCTATTGGTATTGTCGCTAGACTATTAATGCAAAGCTCCAGCAAACGTTCTGGGGACTTGGGTTTGAATCTGCCATGGCAGATGTAGAACCTGAATTCAATAAAAATCTGGAACTAAGAGTCTAATGATGATTGTGAAACCATTGTTGATTGTCAGGGAAAAACCCATCTGGTTCACTAATGTCCATCCTGCCAAACTACCATCTTTACCTGGGCTGGTCTACATGTGACTCCTGACCCCCTCAGCAATTAAGGGTGCGCAATAAATGCTGGCCTAGCCAGCGACACCCTCATCCTGTAAATGAATTTTAAAAAGACTTGTCCAACCATTCCTGGTTGGGACCTTCTCTGAACTGCTTCTAACACAATTGAACCCTTTCTTAATAAGGAGTCCAGAACTGTACACAGCGCTCCAGATGTAGAAGCACTGAACAAAGCACCCTGACTTTAAACAGATTAAAGATGTGCATGTAAGAGGAGATTTGGAAAGTCAAGTAGTTTGGAGTTGGTGGCCGACTGGGCCATTTGTGTATCTCATGTTCAGGATCTGACCATCTCTGAGCCATTACCACGCTGACACAGTCTAAGATCATCACATACTTTTCGAGATTCATGTTCAAGGGTCCCCAGGTGAACACCAACATTTACCAGTTTCTCACCATTTAAAAACACTCTGTGCCTCTTACTAAAGTGCACAACTCATGCTACGCCTCATCATATTCCATCTGCTACCCTCCTGCCCACAAACCTGTGGAGGCCATTTTCCCCCAGAGGTTATAGGTC
This sequence comes from Rhincodon typus, assembly GCF_021869965.1. Taxonomy (NCBI): domain Eukaryota; kingdom Metazoa; phylum Chordata; class Chondrichthyes; order Orectolobiformes; family Rhincodontidae; genus Rhincodon; species Rhincodon typus. Next base: position 19,020,269 of record NC_063367.1, on the reverse strand, counting down.
AGGCTCAGGAAACTTTGGTAGCTGGATCCAGGATCATGACAATCAACAGCCCATTGCACGTTAGTCTGCGTCTCTGTCACTCTCCTTCGAACAGCCCAGTCTGATCTCTGGCCATGTGCAACGGGAGATACCTGTAAGCTTTGTATCCCACATAAACAGCCTTTGGACCAACAACACACACTGGGCAGGAGACACAAAAGCTTCAGCACGGAGCTGACCCCAGAAACGATCAACTGGTTTCACTGGATCTCTACCTCACCCGAGAACACTGTGATTCCAGCACCAGGGTGTGGGGCAATGGGCTGGACTCTATTCACCCAGCCCTTTGCAGCACAGAGTCAAAAAGCCAACTGGCAAGTGAATGGCAGACTATTCATCTCTGGGAGACATCAGATTGGAGCCTAATCTGCCCCACTCAGTGCACAGCAACCAGCTACATTAGGGATCACTGTGAATGAACACAGAAACGAAGCCATTCAATCCATCTAATCTGTGCTGGCTCTTTAACAAAATGTCCACTTGCTGCTGTGTCAGAGGGGTGGGACGGTGAGGGGGTGTGTGTGTGTGTGTGTGTGTATCTGGGGTGTGCGTGACAGTGTGCGGGGTGTGTGTGTGTGTGGGTGTGAGTATGTGTGTGGGGTGTGCATGACAGTGTGCGGGGCGTGTGTGTGTGTGGGTGAGAGAGAGTGTGTGTGTGTGTGAGTATGTGTGTGGTGTGTGAATATGTGTGTTTATGGGGTGTGTGTGACAGTGTGCGGGGGTGTGTGTGTGTGTGTGTGTGTGTGTGTGTGTGTGTGTGTGTGTGTGTGTGTGTGTGTATCTGGGGTGTGCGTGTGTGTTTATGGGGTGTGTGTGACAGTGTGCAGGGGGGGGTGTGTGTGTGTGGGTGAGAGAGAGTGTGTGTGTGTGAGTATGTGTGTGGGGTGTGAATGTGTGTGTGCAAGCACATGTGTATGACAGATTGTGTGTGTGCGCCTACCCCTGCCTCACTAAAGGCCACTGGACTCCCACAAGCTCAGTCAGTGTGCAAAACTATTTGGCTGGAATAGGCATCACAGCACCCTTGCACGACGCCCCTGTTGTGCGTTTCTCACACTGGTTGTGGGGTTAGGGAGTCAGGAGGAGTGATACAGGAGAGCCTCTTAATGTCCCCACTCCCCAAAAAATAAAATCCATTGGTACCAGTTTCCCCATCAACTTAGTCGCAACCCAGATTCAGACCGGAGTGCGGCTCCTCCCCAAGGCACACGTGGAGTAGAGGTAGTGCCCCTGCCTTTGAGCTGGGAGGTCCCAGTTCAAGCCCCAGCTGCTGTCCAGTGGGAGGGTGTAATATCCTCTCGGAAGATTGAGACTGGAAATTCTAGGCCACCCACCCCCCAACCCCAAGAGCCGCCCTTGAGATCCGACAGCATCACTCCCTCAGCCTTGGTTATTCCCAATATATCAGTGTATCACTGAGCTCAGAACGCCCCAGCTCACAGGGTCAAAGGGAACACAGTGGCCCTCTATGTCCCCCACTCTAAGGATTACGGTGGGGGGCAGTTTTATCCTACTCCCCCCATCTTGCTCCACTTTGAAATATCAACTTCCGGCGGCTTCTGACAGAACAGTTCTCACTCCCCTTCACTCAGCCAGGTTTCCATAGTGACAATAACAAAACAAAACGCAGTTGAGGCTCTCAGGTTTGTCAAAGGCCCATTGAGAAAGCATTTTGTCTGATCGTCACTAGATTGCAAATTTACCCTGCTCGGATATTCAGCGTCGTGGATGTTTCAAATAAACCAGCAGGTTCCCCCCAACACACACACACAGACACACACACAAACAAACACACAAAGCCACGATTACTGAACCCACCCTCTTAAACTAGCCCGATAACAATGTATTTGAAATATTTCTATTCAGAGAAATGATCATTATTGATCTTCTGAGGAACAGATGACTCAAATGAACTCATTTACTAAATCACAAAAGCATGAATCCCGCAGTGGCTACAGCCTGAATACATTGCATCGATCAGACCACACTTTGGCAGATTGACAGGGTTAACCCTCTGATACAGAGATAGTAAGAACTGTAGATACTGGGGTCAGAGATAACACAGGATGGAGCTGGAGGAACACAGCAGGCCAGGCAGCATCAGAGGAGGGTCCCTGAAGAGGGGTCCCCATCTGAAACGCCAGCTTTCCCTGAAGAAGGGTCCCCATCTGAAACGCCAGCTTTCCTGCTCCTCTGATGCTGCCTGGCCTGCTGTGTTCCTCCAGCTCTACACTGTGTTGTCTCTTACCCTCTGATACAGCCCTGAGCCAGGAAGGACCAGGCAGCCCCAGGGTCCAGCTATCAGAATGGTGTCCAGAACCTGCCATTGGGCCCACTAAAGATACGCAGCAGGAAAAGCAAGTCAGGATGCCAGTTTCTAATGGTCACACACTGGGAGGGAGGCAGGGAGCAGTGTGGTATGGGGGACACAGCTTGTGGTCGGTATTTTCCACGTAGCCCGCTCAGAGACATTATTACGGAGCAGGGGGAAGGCAAACCTGAGCGTCCTGCCCCAGAGGTAGGGACGTTACCACTGTGTTATAAAGGCACGAGGCACCACCTGCTCCACAGCGAGGAGAGGAGAGGGGAGCGGGGAAATCTGAACATCGATATGTGAAAGAGGCAATGCCACACGATCACGCTCAGTTCCAGCTTACTACCTCGTGGCAGGACGAAAGCACATGTTGCGTTTTAACATGAATTTGTCCTGACTCTCAGCAGACTCTGTAAATACACTTTAGCAGCACTAGACCATGACGAGGGACCATGGAGGGAGGAGGGGGGTGATGGTGGTGGTGGTGGCATGGTGGGGAGTGGGGTTGGGGGAAGGGGAAGGAGAGCGGGGAGGGGGGTAGGGGAGGGGGTGAATGGAGGGTGCGGGAGGGGTTGAATGGAGGAAAGACTAGTGGGGGGAATAGAGGGTGGGAAGGGGGGGAATAGAGGGTGGGAGAGGGAAGGAAGAATGGAGGGGAGGAGGGGGTGGACGGGGAGGAGTGGGGAGATGAGGAGAGGGGCAGGACAGGAGAGAGGTGGGAGGGGAGGAGAGATGGGAGGGGAGGGGAGCGGGGGGATGAGGGGATGGAAGGGGAGGGGATGGAAGGGGATGAGGGGATGGAAGGGGAGGGGGAAGGGAGGAGGAGACAGAACCATCAGCTGTCCCACCCCCTAACCCCCCCACTGCCCCTCACTCCAACCCCCCCACTGCCCCTCACCCCACACCCACCCAGGGACTGGGATCAATCATTGCAGCGTGTGGCTGAGTCAGGGATCTTGCCCCAAGTAAACGCCAGTCTGGAAGACCCTCTGAACCCCCCTCCCCTCCTCAGCCCCCTCCTACACAGCTGCCATTCATCTTTTCAACTCATTAACGTGACAAGTGAGTAAAGGAAGCAGCTGCCAACAGTGAAGGACTACACAATAAATAACACTCCAGCCTCATTCCACCGATAAATAAATCAGCTTTTATGAGTGACCCTCAGAGACAGTGCTTCTAGTTTACACAAGGAGTACCTGAACCAGCTCTGGATTGAGTTAAGGGGTCAAAGGCCATGCAAGGGCTTAATGGTCAGCTACTGGTCTCTGTGAGAAGATACATTTGTATAGAATTTTCAAAACAGAGCTTTACAACTAATCAACTCCTTTTCTTTTGAAGCGTGGTCATCACTGCAATGGACAATATGTGCACAGCAAGCTCCCACAGAAAGAAACATGAAATAACCAGAGGATGTGTTTTTTTGTGTTAAGGGATGTTAAGTGAAGATAAACAGGAGCATGTGCCCTTACCTAAGATAGGAGCCCTCCCTCAGATAGAAGCAGGGAGATTGTTTCCATTGGTGGGTTAAACTAGAACTAGGGGGCGTAAGCTCAAAATTAGGGGGAGCAGCTTTGGGACCGAGTTGAGGAGGAACTTCTTCACCCAAAGGGTTGTGAATCTGTGGAATTCCCTGCCCAGTGAAACAGTTGAGGCTTCCTCATTGAATGTTTCTAAGGCAAAGATAGATTTTTGAACAGTAAAGTAATTAAGGGTTATGGTGAGTGGGTGAGTAAGTGGAGCTCGATCCATGAAAAAGATCAGCCATGATCTTATTGAATGACAGAGCAGACTCGATGGGCCAAATGGCCTACTCCTGCCCCTGTTTCTTATGTTTGTTACTGTATATCAATATCAATGTTGGTCTTTGTGCCCAGACCCCAGTGTGGGAACTGATCCCAGGACCTCGCGATTCCAAGATGAGTGCATCACCAACTGGGGCACAGTGCACAGTTTGAGAATCAAGCCTCTTTCCTGCTCCTGATCAGAAATGATGGTGCCACATATGTACATGTGTGTCCACGTGTGTAAGTGTACGTGCGTGTGTGTAAGTGTAAGTGTGTAAGTGCACGCATTTATGTGCGTGCATGTGTATACGTGTGCGTGGCAATAAAAAGTTAGATGGTGGCACAGCAGTAACATCACTGATCTAGTAAGCCAAAAGCCAAGCTTAATGCTCTAGGGACACAGTTCAAACCCCAGTGTGGAGCTGGTTAATCTTAAATGAGAAAAGCCCAGCGTTGAAAGCCAGTTTCAAAAAGATTGACCATAAAACTAACAATTGGGTCACTAATGCCCTTTAGGGAAGGAAACTGCTATCCTTATCCAGTCTGGCCTACATGTGGCTCCAGACCCACAACAATGTGGTTGACTCTTAGCTGCTCGAGCAGATATTTTCAAACCAACCAGTTCAGGGATGTTACGGCACACCACTGGACCCAGGTGGGACTTGAACCCGGGTCTCCTAGCTCAGAGGTTCGGACACTACCACACCCGCACCTCTGCCGCAGGATCCCAGATATTTTGTAATCAACTCATCCAGAGATGTTACCACACGCCACTGGAGCATGTGGGACATGAACGTGGGTCCAGAAGCCACTAAGGTCAAGTGCAGTTATGGAGAGGCGATAAATGCTGGTGGCACATCCCATGAGGAATGAATCTGAAACACCGAAGGACTGGGTCAGTCTCGGAAACAACATCGATGCTGTGGACTTATCTTGAGGAAGGGCCTCTGTGGAGGCAAGATAGAGGCAAAGCTGAAAACAGTGGAACACCTGACAGTTGGAATCCTATGGAATACTGGAGCAGAGGGTGAGCCCTGAACAAGGAACCAGGGATCCAATCCAAAATGATCCCCTTCTTTCTGAAACCTGGTGAATGATCCAAGACATTTGGTTTAAATCTTTGCGATGGGTGTGGGGAACTCAGTGGGGGATCAGTGAGATTAGGCATGAATCAGGAACAGACAATCTCCAAAAACTCTCAACAGTCCCAATCCCAAGAGCTCCTGGCCAGAGGAGCGAATTCCCTCCATCGACATTTCCTGTCGTTGGTTCTGGCCTGCTCTCAGAGTAGTTGCTCCAAAATGACTTAAAACGTTTGGCTCGGTCTCCCCTCAGCACATTAAACACATCAGAGATGTTTAGCCTTTACCTTGGAGAATCACAGAATGGTACAGTCAGAGGCCATTCAAGCTATCGAGCCTTCGTGAAAGCCAAGTGTGGAAGATGCATTTCAAAAGCAGCTCGTTGACCCCCTCCAGACTGTGCCTCCCTGATGCCCCCAAGCCCTATCCAGTGCTGCATGCTTTTGGCACATGTACCTGCACATCGGGTGGCACCGTGGCACAGAGGTTAGCACTGCTGCCACACAGCGCCAGAGACCTGGGTTCAATTCCAGCCTTGGGTGCCTGTCTGTGAGGAGTTTGCACATTCTCCCCATGTCTGTGTGGGTTTCCTCCCACAGTCCAAAGGTGTGCAGGTTAGGGTGGATTGGCCATGCTAAATTGCCCGTAGTGTTCAGGGATTTGCAGGCCAGGTGGGTGAGCCATGGCAAATGCAGGGTTACAGGGATAGGGTAGAGGGGTGGGATGCTCTTTGGAGGGTTGGTACAGGCTCAAAGGGCTGAATGGCCTGCTCCCACACTGTAGGGATTCTATGATTCTGCCTGGTTTGGGATGCATTGGCTCCTCACAGCTCATTGACCCTCAGCCCAGGGCACACTCAGGAAAAGCTGAAAGTTGTCAATAGTCAGACATCACGGGAGCAAATCCCAGCCAAGACCAGGAGACAGACACTCACCGGCAGCTTCAGGAAAGTGTTTGACTCATCACAGAAGTATCCAGATGACAAAACAATTAACACAGCCTCAGGTCCCAAGTAGGTCCTGTGAAGCAGTAACTGCTAGCATTACCCAGGCTCCAGGCAGTGGACGCTGTGCTCACTGTCAGGGTCAAGGACAGCAAAGGAAGCTGAATGGGAGCACTAGACTGGAGCACAACCGACACTGAACAACACACTTCCTTTACCTCACTAAAGTTCTGATCTTAAAACCGACATCTTCCATAAGGCATCCGCTCCCTCCATCACCGATGCTCGCTTGCAGCAGTGCGTACCATCCACAAGATGCACTGCAGAAATTCACCAACGATCCTTAGACAGCACCTTCCAAACCCACTCAGAGATAGTAAGAACTGCCAATGCTGGAGTCAGAGATAACACAGTGTGGAGCTGAAGGAACGCAGCAGGTCAGGCAGCATCAGAGGAGCAGGAAAGCTGACGTTTTGGGTCAGGACCCTTCTTCAGAAAGAGTTCTTTCACTGTTGCTGGGTCCAAATCCCTCCCCCCAAGGGCATTGTGACTCAACCCACAGCAAGTGGACTGCAGCGATTCAAGAAGGCAGCTCACAATCACCACCTTTTCAAGGGTCATTAGGGACAATTATTTATTCATTCACGGGATGAGGGCGTCGCAGGCTAGGCATCATTTATTGCCCATCCCTAATTACCCAGAGGGCAGTTGAGAGTCAACTACATTGCTGTGGGTCTGCAGTCACATGTAGGCCAGACCAGGTAAGGATGGCAGTTTCCTTCCCTAAAGGACATTAGTTAACCAGATGGGTTTTTCCTGACAATCGACATTGGATTCATGGTCATCATTAGATTCTTAATTCCAGATTTTTTTTAATTGAATTCAAATTCCACCATCTGCCATGGCGGGATTCGAACCTGGGTGCCTTTTAAATGTTGTAATTGTACCAGCCTCCAGCACTTCCTCTGGCAGCTCATTCCACACACGCACCACCCTCTGCATGAAAAAGTTACCCCTTAGGTCCCTTTTAAATATTTCCCTTCTCACCTTAAACCTATGCCCTCTAGTTTTGGACTCTCCTACCCTGGGGAAAAGGCCTTGGCTATTTGCCTTATCCATGCTCCTCATGATTTTATAAACCTCAATAAGGTCACCCCTCAGCCTCCGACACTGCTGTGAAAGAAGCCCCAGCCTCACCTTCTAACTCAAACCCAGGCCAGAACTATTTGGCATCGATGCACAACAGGAACTGAAATTGGGCAACTCATTTAGGCACATGGCCAGGAAAGGTTTAGAGAGATATGGGCCAAACACAAGCAAGTGGGACTAGTTTAGTTTTGGGAAAGCTGGTTAGAATGGATGAGGTGGGCCGAAGGGTCTGTTTCCATGCTGCATCGCTCTATGACTCTATCCACCGGGTTGGGATTAATCGTTCTTTTGCAGAGTGTGCTACTGAATTGACGGGGTGGTTGGAGATGGGGTGGCTGGTATTGGTATCTCATCCAAAAGACGGCACCTCCGACAGGTCGGCGCTCTCCCTCGGTGCTGCATTGGAGCATCTGCCTGCTCCACGTGCTCTGGAAGTGTGGGTTTTGAGTGACGGAGGTTCAGAATGAGAGGTGAGAGTGAGTGTGCCCGCTCAACCATGTCAGACAGCCTGACCTTCCTGGTGATTCACAGGAATCTGAGGTACAGTTTCCAGCAAAAAAAAGGAATGGGATTTGTTTTTTAAACTGGAACAGTTTCCACATTTCTGATCCTGTTTTTCTCATTCCAGGAAACACAGTACGATGGCATGAGTCAGAGCGCCAGGGCTTACTAATCTGTAAATGCACAAAAATTTCTCAAATTTTTAACAGCGTATTTTACCCTGAATTGTTTGGTTCTGCTTGCAGACGTTGATTAATATTGTGAGGAGGGGTAACACTGATGGTGTTGTTAATAACTCGAGACTCCGAGATCTCGGAGTAAGCCAGCAGCTGGTGCAATCTCATTTTATGGTCTGTCTTGTCCAGAAGGCAGTTACTTGCTGCAGAGAAAGTGGTTTCCATATCCACTGACGGCCCTCTGCTGAGTCCCACACGACCCGATCGACGCTCAAACCTTGACACAGAATATCAGCGAGCTATTGCACAGAATCATTACAGTGTAAGAGCAGGCCTGGCTCTCCCATCAAGCAATTACCCTGCCCATTCTTCCTTTTCAGAAAATAATCCAACCCTCTCTTGGAAACTTTGATTGAACCAGCCTCCCCCACACTCTCAGTGCATTTCAGATCCTCGACACTCACTGTGCAGTCCCTGCTTCCTGTCTCCATCGGCGCTTTCATCATTACCTTAAATCTGAGCTTCCTCATTCCTTCCACCAATGTGAGCAGCTTCCATCCATCTACACACTCCAAGTGTCTCAAGATCAAACACCTCGGTCAAATCTCCTCTCAATCTTCTCTTCTCCAAATATAAGCTCCCAGCTCCTCCAATCCATCTGTTCTCAAGCCTGAAATCATTCTTGTGCATCTTTCACTTGACAATGGAGGAGGGCGGGACTGCACCAGGCAGACATTAACAAGGGAAATCTAGCTGGTTTTCTCCCACTCCTTAAGCTCAGGGCTATGTGTCAAGATTGCTAACTTCACACTGGCTAACCTGGTCTGGAGCTACATCAGACTGTCTGCCAAGAATCCCGGCCTGGTTAAGAGTCAAAGCCCTGGGAACATAACTTGAAGAAGAAAACAGTGAAGAAAAGACGCTGACAATATTGAACCCCCTTCAACGTTGATGTCAAGAAAATCTTCCAGAGTGGGTATGCAAGAAGATGAAAAGTTGTGGAAGACTATGATACAGTGGTATTGTCACTGTCAGTAATCCTGAGGCCCAAGTTAATGCTGTGGGGACATGGGTTTGGATCTCACCACAGCAGCTGGTGAGATCCAGACTCTGCAAATGAAACCTGGCCGTATCAGTGATGGCACTGACAACAATCATCAGTTGTTGTAAAAACCCATCTGTTTCACTAATGTCCTAACCAGGGAAGGAAATCTGTTGTCCTCACCTGGTTTGACGCGATTCCAGACTCACAGCAAATGTGGTTGACTCTTAACTGCCCTCTGAAAAGTTCAATGGCAATTTTTTCCTTTATTCATCAAGGGGATGAGGGCATCGCTGGCCAGGCAGCAGTTATTGCCCATCCCTAATTGCCCAGAGGGCAGTTCAGAGTCAACCACATTGCTGTGGGTCTGGAGTCATATGTAGGCCAGACCAGGTAAGAATGGCAGTTTCCTTCCCTAAAGGACATAGTGAACCAGATGGGTTTTTCCTGACAATTGATAATGGATTCATGGTCATTAGATTCTTAATTCCAGATATTTTTTATTGAATTCAAATTCCACCATCTGCCATAGTGGGACTCAAACCCAGAACATTATCTGGGTCTCTGGATTAACAGTCCAGCAATAATACCACTAGGCCATCACTTCCCTGTATGAGGAACAGCCAACATCTGCTGCCTTGTCAGGGACACCCACATTCCATGGAAGGAGTTGGAATAAAAGTTAATGATAAAGTCACCATCATCTTACCATATGATAGGGCTGCCCTCACACTAGTAAGGGACAACTGGTAGTGGTTTAACCTGCAGGTCATCAAACCTCAGGCGAGGGGAGAGGTGGAGAAGGACAGTCTTTCATGGCAACCTCAGCCTGTGTAGGAATTAAACCCACACTGCTGGTGTCACTGCATCACAAACTGGTCACCCAACTGACTGTACTACCTGAATGCCAGAGGACAAAAGACAAGGCAAGATTGCGAGCTCTAACTGTTCACACTGTAAAGCTGCTTAACAACAGCGACGACACCACAGATTTCAGAATAAAACAATTGGTCAGAATACATATGTGCAAAAGTAGAAAACTGATTTGATACTTTCACTTCCTCAGTTAAATGAAGGTCAACCACTTCCTCACCTAACTGTGATTCTGAACCTGATGAATGGAAGATGGAACATTCCTTGGAACCAGAGATATTCAGTGACAGGATGGAAAGCTGTCCTTCCCCAGTCTCCTTGGATGTTGAGCAAGGCTGGTGTTTGAAGGGAAAACACGAGACATTAACTCTGTTTCACTCCACAGATGCTGCTAGACCTGCTGAGTTTCTGCAGCACTTTCTGTTTTTATATCAGCTCCATTGGTGACAGGCACTGGGACCCTGCTGTCTATCTAACACATTGACCGCTGGCCACATGGCTACTTAGGAATCCAAATGGGGCTGATTGCATTGCCAGTTGTATCCGAGCTTCTGTGACCTCAATGCTCCTGGTCACAGTGTACGCATTCGGTACTGAAAAGGTGAAAGGACCAGAGAGTGCTTTTCTTAATCATTTTGTCAGTGTCTCACTTCCTTGATTAGAGAACAGCACTGGAGATATTTGTTCAGTAAATGTGCATGTGAACCTAGAGTCATACAGCACGGAAACAGACCCTTCAGTCCAAACAGTCCACAACGACCATGTTCCCAAACTAAACTAGTCCCAGTTGCCTGCATTTCGCCCATATCCCTCTAAACCTTTCCTATTCATGTACCTATCCAAATGTCTTTTAAACATTCTAACTGTACCTGCAACCATCACTTCCTCTGGAAGTTCATTCCATATGTAAATCACCCTCTGCGTAAAAAAAAAATTGTCCCTCATGTCCTTTTGAAATCTTTTTCCTCTCACCTTACAAAAAAAAATGCCCCTAGTCTTGAAATCCCCCATCCTAGGGAAAAGATACCTACCATTAACCCTATCTATACCCTCATGATTTTACAAACCTATATAAGGTCACTCCTCAACCTCCTACACTCCAGTCTGTTCAGCCTATTTTATAACTCAAACCCTTATTATGTTGAAATCTGTGTGGTGGGGCTCTTATGCTATAGTGCCCCTACCTCTGGACCAGGAGGTCCAGGTTCAAGACTAGAGGTACGTTGTAACATCTCTGAATAGGAAATATCTGGGGAGCTGTTTTCTATTTAAATCGGTGTTGAGGTTAAGCAGCGGTTGATATAACCTTGCTGGGGACTAGACAACAATTTCTGTAGAATAACTTGCAGTTATATTTTGCCGAGCATCATGAGATTAAACCCATTTCCTCTCGTCTTTTTGCCATCGTTATAAGACTATGTTCAAGTAGCAAATGGGTACATTACGCTACAACCGTGGCCACTTCCTGAATTTGGGAAACTTGACAAGAATTTGAGCAAAGGTTTTTAAAGTGAATTAATGTAAATACCAAAATCAATACAGACACAGGCTTGAAGATAGGGACTCATTTCCGTCTCTGGCCCATCCTCTGCTCCACACCACCCCTCAGGCTGAGCTGCTTTGCATGAAGAATCAGCTTGTTGATATCTCCATTTCATCATCATTGCCCATAAGAAATATGCCCAATCAAGCCTGCTCTGCCATTCAGAATGATCAAACATTCTTTACACCCACTTTCCTGCCCTTTCCCCATAACCGTTGAGTCCCTGATTGACCCAGAATCTCCCAAACTCAGCCTTCAATATACACAAAGACTCTGCCCACCCACCCCCGTCCTCTGTGGCAAGGAGTTTCAAAGACCTTCAACCTTCTGAGAGAAGAAATCCCTCCTCGCCTCAGTCTTAAATTGGTTCCCCTTAATTCTGAGACTGTGCCCTCTGGTCCTGGACTCTGCCATGTGGGGAAACATCCTCTCAGCATTGACCCTGTCCAGCCCCTTACTTCACTCACCCACCAACTTTTACCAGATGCATTTCGATATTTCTCTAGTGGTATTTTCCTGGCACCTTGTGGTATTTGCCCCCTCTGCCAGCGTGGAAGACTGGGTAAGTGTTGTTTGAGGTAGCTTCCTACCACCAATCCTCCTTTGTCTTTGCATTGCCTTGTTCCTCTCTAGTGACTCCTGGTGGAGGATACATCTCCATTGAGTATCTACAGAAGAGGCCATGTTCTTAGACAACAAGAAGCTTATTGATCAATAACAGTAAGTACAACAACATTGGGTCAGGCAGAATAACTAGGGATCTTATGGAGCTGGTGCAGGTCCATCTGCTCCCTCTGAAAGCTGGAAGAGAACTCCAAGCTCCTTACCCACAGACTGGGAGACCTCAGTAGAATGGGTGGAGCCAGTTTACCTTGAACATTAACCCTTTCAGGATCATTACTTTTATCACCCCTGGTTATCTTCTTTATTGAAGACTCTGCCTTCCAGTGGGCCACGATGGAACAACAGGACTACGTGGCTCAGCCCCCGAATGTTGAGATCACAGAAACAGCAATCTTTCATCCCAGCTGAAGACATCAGAGACACGGTGAATACGTCCCTCACTTGACAACCTCAGACACATCGCAACCCCTCCCCCTCTGTGGTCACTGAATAGTGACTTAATCAGGAACTGGCCCTCTTCATCGATTTTCCATCACACTACTCTCTGCAGATGGAGAGAATGCCCCTGTTCTTCTTTGACAGACATGGGATCTTTCCATTCCACCTGAGAGGCATCGTGGTTTAACACCTGATCCTAAAGGGCAAGAGCTCCAATACTCCCAGCCACTGCGGTGGAGGGGGGTGATGGTGGTGCCTAAGTTGGTGACCTCAAATCTTTGGGGTGGGTCTTGAACACACAACCTCGTGACTGGTGAGAGGCGAGAGTCTTGCCCACTGGGAAATGACTGGATAAAGACTTGACCGGGCTATCAGCGGGCCTGAGAATGGCCGACACAACTCTCAACACAGCAACTGGGGTGGGTGGTGGGGGGGAGAGGGGGTGGTGAGAATCTTTGGAACCACACAGATCAGGGGTAAGAATGTTAGGGAGAGGGAGTGGGTGGGTGTGGGGAAGACAGTGGGGAAGGGGTTGCGTGTGGGCCAAGGTGGGGAGGGCATAAGGGAAGGGATCGGGGAGAGGGTGGGGGAAAAGTTGTGGAGGGCATGTGGCTAAATACCACTGGGGACTGTTGAACTGCGTCCCTCATAAATTACTGCATGCCCAGAATTACTGTGTGCCAAGTGAACCAAGATCCCATCCTATGTTGATTCCAACAGTGACTCCAGTGGGCAGACAGGCCACAGATACAACATTTGGAGTGTTCAGTGAGCCTCAAGACATTGAGCAAATTCTACAACCCTGTGCTGTTTCTCTCATGTATTCCTGTTTCATTTTTGTAAATAGAATCAAAATTAAATCACACAAAGGAGAAGTGAGCCAAGCTGCTGCTTTTCAATCAGAAGCTGTTTCTAGACTGTGCTGATCCATTAGTGCAGCACTTTGGATAAGGCATGAGGTTGATAACCCTGTCCACCCTGCCCCCACCCCCTGCCCCTGGGGTGGGGGTGTCACAGCTCCTGTGGTGCTATTCAAACAGGAGTAAGACGTCTCTCGACATCTTCCTCAACCAATGTCACCAAACCACAGCATAAATGCTTATTTAGCTCACCGGTGTGGGATCTTACTCTGCACAAATAGCTGTTCTGATGGAGGCTATTGCAGCAATGACCACACTTTGTGAAACGCTTTGGGATAGTTCAAAGCCAAGAGAAGATGCCATGTGTTCCCCCCACACACCCCCAACCCCTCTACCTCTTCCCTTCTTACTTCCTCCATATCCCCATTTCCTCTCTCCCCATTCCCTCGCCCCCATCACTGTCAGTCTCCCCCAGCTTCTCTCCCTTTTCCTCCAATGCCTCCCTCCAGCCCTGTTCCCCTATCCCGCCCTCCTTCTCTGCTGGTAATCCCAGTGAGACACTGCGACATGTACTCACTTCCCTATTTACCAGGCGATGATTAACACAGACCATCAATCAGTCCTAAATCTGGCCCTTGTGTCACCAGTTACTTTCTAATCGAATGACTCATCACTGCATTGCAATGATCTCCACATGGGGCACCTTCATTATTTAAATTATTTGTTTGTTCAGCTCATACATCAGTTTGAGACACCCAGCACAACAGGCTCCAGTTTAACCATGAGCTTCAATCTGATCATCACTGGTCTCGACTCGGGATAACCAATGTTCCAGCTCCAGAGAAAATGAGGAGACTCCATGAGGTTATCATAGAAACATGGCAAAAGGTCATTCCAGCTACAAACAGCCTCAAACATCCTCCTCAACTGCAGAGCAGTCCTGTGAAATCACACTCTCTGACCCCTTTGTGAATCATTCCCATCCTTACCCTCCTCTCTCCATCTTCCACTCTTCCTCTACCTTTCAACTACGTCTGTCTCTCTCCATCTCCCACTCCTCCCTCACTGAGTTCTGCCCTTCTCTCCATCTCCCACTCCTTCCGTGCTCAATTCTGCCCCTCTCTCCGTCTCCCACTCCTCCCGTGCTCAATTCTGCCTCTCTCTCCATCTCCCACTCCTCCCGTGCTCAGTTCTGCCCCTCTCTCCATCTCCCACT
>NC_063367.1:18994458-19005675 GCF_021869965.1 Rhincodon typus | reverse complement strand
CTCTCTCCATCTCCCACTTCTCCCTCACTCAGTTCTGCCCCTCTCTCCGTCTCCCACTCCTCCCTTTCTAATTAATCACTAGTAGCTCTGTCACTGTTTTTGTCACTGGATGAACACATTGAACAGTGTAGGACAAAGCCGTAACAATCTAAAAGGTCCATGGATATAATTCCAGGAGAAAGGGAGGCAATAGGAACAGGGAACAACATTGGGTTCATTCTCCCCCATCCCGATACATTGAAAATGGGAGTTATCGAAGAATCACAGCAATCAATGTCTACAAAGGAGTCTACAACAGACCCAGGCACAAGGTGCGGAAAACCCTGGATGCTGGAGAGATTTGGGAACCATTGGGCCAAAGTCACCCATTCCTCGCTCAGCACCTTACACTCCCCACATTTCTCAGCTCACATTGCAGAGTGACCTCTCACTGGAGGGCAATCCAGAACACAGTAACCAAATTCATGTTCCCTGGCCTGGTGAGGTTAGTCTCCCCGTTGCTGATGGTCTGTGCGATTGTTGGTATCGCTCTGGAGCAGCTACACTGAGGAATACTGGCCAGGGAGTGGAGAAGGGAGACTGAAAGGGCCCAGAGCTCATGGAGTTGGAGCCCAGGGTGAACTATTCCCTCCTGAGGTTGGTATCCAGTGAGGACAAAATGAGAATTTTGTTATGACTTTGCCATTAAGTAGGAAACACAGCTACCTGCAAACGCCTTGGAGATTCGATCCTTCTTCCATTCCCAGGGCTGGTCGTATTCTCCCGGCGGCCGCTCATCATCTTCTGGGAGGCGACTCTCTCGTAGGCGGTGGGACATCTCCGTGTCGGACTGTCCGCCGTTCTCCACCGGCTCGTATGGAGTGTCGTACAGCGGCAGCGATCTGCTGGATGCATCCTTCGATCCTCTCCGGCGTATCTCTGTGTGACATCAGGAGATTGTTAACAAAACCTGAAAACTCTTAGCAACACAACAAGAGAAACTCCTGAGCCTAGGGAAGTACCTGGCAGACTCTGAACAGAGAGGGACATTGGTTTTAAAAAGGTCAGGAACAGAGGCAGGAGGACGTCATATTTGGGCTGCCAGGTCTCTCCCACTATTCTGCTGTGACCAGACACCTACATTCTATGAAAGAAACTTTTAAAAATGCAGATAGGGCCCTTAGCTAATCAAAAAACTTTAACCAATCATCTTAGAAAATCACAGAGTAGGCCATTCACCCCTTCAATCATCCAACTCAATACCTTTTCCACCTTTCTCCCCTTGGTCCCTTTAGCCCTAAGCAATATCTCCTCCCTGAAAACATTCAATGTTTTGGACTCGACTGCTTTCTGTGGCAGAGAGGCTCCCCACTCTCTGGGTGAAGACATTCCTCCTCATCTCAGCCCTAAATGGCCCACCCCCATATCCTGAGACCGCGGCCTCCTGCTTCTG
This sequence comes from Rhincodon typus, assembly GCF_021869965.1. Taxonomy (NCBI): domain Eukaryota; kingdom Metazoa; phylum Chordata; class Chondrichthyes; order Orectolobiformes; family Rhincodontidae; genus Rhincodon; species Rhincodon typus. Next base: position 19,004,243 of record NC_063367.1, on the reverse strand, counting down.
GAGCACTTACTTCACATTCTTGCATTGTTTGTACTCCGTCTCATCTCCAGAGCCCCTCTCGCTCCCTTTCTTATGTTACATCCCTTGGTCGCCTGCAGCAATGACACAACAACAATTTGCTGAGCTGGGATGCACCAGCCCTCCACTGCATCTCGAGCAGGACATCTAGACTCACTGCCTCTAAAATGTGACTCAAGACGCCTCCAGGAACTGTGCAGCCCAAAGTCCCTCTAGAGGGATCTCTCCCTGTCGCTAGAGTCAGGTTTTGCGATGCCAAGGGGTAAGTGAAGCAACGAGAATCCACCAAAAGTTTAGGAAGAGAAATGTCAGCATAATTCCCTCAGCAATGGACTTGAGATGATAAATAATGGCACAGTGGAGAGAAGGCGCAGTTAGGGCTGGGATTGGGAGCCCCAATTAGACCAGAGGCTTTTTTCCTGTAACCAGGTGATAGTGAATAATCAAACAGGCTGAAAACTGCACAAGGGAAAAACAGAACCAATTTAAGCTCAGGGCTGCCTGCTCCCTCATTAATTAGCTATAAGCCTCACCTTCCAGAAATGGAGAACGAGGTCATTCATACATCAAAACTGAATGGCCTTTAACACTGCAGCCTGCATAATTAAACTTTAAAGTTACATTTAGACTATGTGCTTTTAGCATACAGTGCGTTATTGCTTCAATTGTGCCCCAGGGTATTTACCTGATACAATCATTAATACAGTGCATTTGCACACACAATTCATCATCCAAACATAACCTATACACCATGGTAATGTAGGTTATTAATGACCCTTCCTACGTACAATTAGCAGAGTACAGTAGATGTGCAGAAAATACCATAAATCACATCTTTAACAGGTTGAGACCCAAATCTTTTCTGCCCGCCTCTCTTGAAGAGCTGGACTCTCTTCAGGGTACAGCACATACACGCTTACCACTCATTTACCAATCCTTGGCATTGACCTTTTGATGAGGGGCAACGGATGGCTATCCAACCATAGGAGATATCACAACCACATGGTAACCAGTTCCTGCCAGGAGACTACATGTGGCTTTATCTAGCAATGTACAGATGGTTAAGCAATCACATTCAGGAACTTCTCATTTTTTTCTTTTTCTCTCTCTCTCTCTCTCCCTCCCTAGCCCCCCATCCCCAACAGCCACATAATTTGCACATGTTTCTCACTACCTGGAGGTCAAGAAGCAGCAATGGATGTGAGCTGATCCCATCAGAATAGAAACAGTGTTGTAGATCTCTCCAGGGCTGTGGTTTTAAATGGGGTGGAAGGGGTGCTTTCAGCACTGCTATGAATGATGGGACACCCTGACCTCCATTGCATGTCTTGCTGCAGAGCAACAGAAAGGGAAGTTGGTGGGAAATTCCCAAGGCAGTTGATACAAGTTGAAGATCAGACTCCTTAAAGGCAGGGATCTGGAGAGCTCTCACACAAGCTGAACACGGTAGAGTCAATATACCTGCAAATTCACATTCTTTCGACAATCTGTCCTCTTTTGTTACTGCAACATCAGAATAGCTGCCACATTATAGAATTCCCACTTACAGCTCAGCGTTCTATTACTTTATCATAAATTCCACAGCTAATTCAAATGAAGTGTCTGACTGCAAATATGAAGTACTTTACTTTGGACTTAATCTATTTTTGACCATGTAACTGGTCAATATTTGAGTGTAAATTGATACCAATTGTTTTGTTCAGTCAATTCTACAACAGGAAAGAATTCACTTACACCAATGCTGTTAATGTACAAGAGACTCAATTCTATCCCTTCAATTACTGCCACCAGCAATGGCGATTAGAGAAGCATCTATTGATTGAGTCCTTTGGACCATCGGCAGTGCCTCCCCTGCCAGGGGTGTATCACTATTCATGGCAGTGGGTCTGCAGGAAAGTACCTATATTAAAGGGGATTTCATAGAAATATAACAGGAATTGTTCAGGTTGCTTTGAAGGGAGTGAATATCCATTGGAAGTTCCTTGAAATTGAGTCAAAGTGTTGCGTCAGCAGGCCACATCTCAGGAGTGCACCAATAATTTAAGAGAGTGCCTCAGGAACGCACCAGTATTAAAACAGGTTCTCCCGGGGATGAATCAGAAGCTGCATTAGAAGATCTGAACATTAGAAACAGGAGAAGTAGACCATTCTGCCCATCATGCCTGCTCCCCCATTCAATAATGATCAGGGCTGATCTTGGGCTTCAATTCCATATTTCCACTCTTTCCCCATACCCATCGATGCCAAAAAATCTGTTGAGGCCAGCCTTAAATTTATTTAACGATGAAGATCCAATTGCTGGTAAAGCGGGTTAGAATTGTTAGTTGGTGGTTTTTGACTGATGCAGACTTGATGGGCCAAAGGGCCTTTCTTTCAGCACTGTAGGCCTCTAGACACATGATGGAATATATCTCGGTGAGGTAGAAAATCCTTGAGATTCACAAGCCTTTGAGTGAAGCTATTTCTCTTCATCTCAGTCCTTAATGCTCGCTCTCTGATTCTGGAGACACAGCTCATTTCCCAGCCAGCAAACCAATCTCTCAATGTCCCCTTCAGAACTTTCTACATTTCAATTAGATCATCTCTCATTTCTCTGAGTGCCAGAGAATACATCCCCAACTTATTTAGCCTTTCAACACAGAAACTGATCCATCTACCCTTTGCTATACCATTCCCCGAGATGGACATATCCTCAAGTTTGGAGACAAAATCTGTGCTCCAGGTTTTGTCTTGTGAAAGCTCTGTACAATTGTGGCAAGACTTCCTCATTCTTGAATTTCAAACCCCTTGCATTAAAAGCCAACATGCTGTTCACCTCTTAACTGTTTGTTGTATCTGCGTGTTTCTCATGCAAGTACACCCCCAAGTCTCTCGGAACATCAACATTCGTAAGGCTCATGACATTGGTTCCTAAGGCTGCACCAATTGTCTCAGGAGGTTCTCAAGACTGCATTAATAGTCACAGGGTCTCCAGAGAGTCTAGGACCAAAACGAGGGGTGGCTCATATGAGTAAATGAACAAGTGAAAAAGTACAGCACAGGAACAGGTCCTTCGGCCCTCCAAGCCTGTGCCGACCATCATGCCCTAAATAATCTAAAAACAAACCTGCCATTTTTCGATCCGTATCCCTCTATTCCCTCCCTATTCATGTACCCACCTCGGTGCCTCTTAAATGTCTTCAATGTGCCCACTTCCACCACCTCTTCTGGTAGTGCATTCCAGGCTGCTACCACTTCCCTCGCACATCTCCCTTAAACTTTCCCCCTCTGACCTTGAACCTGTGCCCCCTTGTAATTGAAACTTCAACCCTGGAAAAAAGCCTCTGACTATCCACCCTATCTATGTCTGTCATAATTTTGTAGACATCTATCAGGTCTCCTCTCAGTCGCCGTCTTTCCAATGAAAACAATCCCAGTCTTTTTAACCTTTCCTCATAGTCAATGCCCCGGAGACCAGGCAACATCCTGGTGAACTTTCTCTGCACTCTCTCCAAAGCTTCCACATCCTGCTGGTAGTATGGTGAACAAAACTGCACACAATACTCCAAACTCCATATAAAACAGAGATGAGGAGGAATTACTTCTCTCAAAGGGCAGTGAATCTGTGGAATTCTACCAAAAAGACTGCTGTTATGGTTGGGTTGTTCAGTATATTCAAGGCTGAGATAGACAGAGTTTCAATCAGTCAGTGGAATCAAAGATTAGGGGGAAAAGGCAGGAAAACGGAGTTGAGGATCGTCAGAACAGCCATGATCTCATTGAATAATGGAGCAGACCTGATGGGCTGAATGGCCTACTTCTGCTCCTACATCTTACAGGGTATCCCTGGGAACGTGCCAACATTCACAGGAAATCTCTCACACAGTAACATGTTAAAGCTAGCACCCGACATGAATCATCATCCTGAACAGATGAAAGAAAACAAATGACTGAAGAGAAAACAATTTTTCATATTTCATCTTCATCAATGTTCTTTCAGGAAACACTCTCCGAGCGCGAGAGAAATAAGGATTTACAACTGAAGACCTTACCTGACCAAATAGCTTTCTTTGCATTCCTAATTTCAACAATCCTTCACCCTAATTACAAGCAAGTTAAACAGTGCATTGTGCACCACTCTTATTCTCCAGCACAATCACTCAAACACATTAATTGCTCTGCATGAAATGAATTTAAAAGATGCCCTATATGTTAGCTGTGCTTGGCATGGAGCACTGTTCAGGCAGGTGCCCGGAACTATCAGCTGCGAGGGATTTCAGGCAGCTGGTATCAGGTCCTGCCAACCAGAGAGGGTGACAGCTCCAAACCTGATATTCGGTGCCTACAATGCAAGTTCTGCTAATTTGAGTGAGAAACACATGTGGCTCGGTTTATAACAGGATGAGAACATAACTGATTAGAGTCATAGAGATGTACAGCACAGAAATAGAGATGCTTAGCACAGAAACAAGACCCTTCGGTCCAACTTGTCCATGCCGACCAGATATCCTAAATTAATCTAGTCCTATTTGCCAGCATTTGGCCCATATCCCTCTAAACCGGTCCAATTCACATACGCATTCAGATGCCATTTAAATGTTGCAATGGTACCAGGCTCCACCACTTCCTCTGGTAGCTTATCCCATAAATATCTCTCTGAAAAAGTTGCCCCTCTTAAATCTTTCCCCTCTCACTTTAAACCTATGCCCTCTAGTTTTGGATTCCCTTCCCCTGGGGGGAAAGGACTTTGACAATCACCCTATCCATGCCCCTCATGATTTTATAAACCTCTATAAGGTCACCCCTCAGCGTCCTACGCTCCAGGGAAAATAGCCCCAGCCTATTCAGCCTCTCCCTATATCCCAAACGCTCCAAACCCGACAACATCCTTGTAGATCTTTTCTGAACCCTTTCAAGTTTCACAATAGCTCTCCTATAGCAGGATAGCAAACACCATTCCCTGCCTCCACCACCAGCGCTCAGTAGCAGCAGTGTGTACGGTCTACAAAATGCGCTGCAGTCATTCAGTGCCCCTTTGACAACACCTCTCGAACATATAATCGCTCCCACCAAGATGGGGCAGGGTAACCAGCACACATCGCCAATTCCGAGACACACACACCAGCCTGATTTTGGAATATAGTAGTTGTACCTTAATCATTGCCAGGTCAAAATCCAATGGCCCCTCTTGCACAGTGTACTAAACCTTATAAACTTCTAATCAGTCTCATCAGGAACTCTGAAGCTGGGCCAATATTTGACGATTTTTCTTAACTCAGAGCTCAGCCTTTCAGGAATGAAGCAAGACAGCTTTCTCCCACACAAGGTGCTGTGCAAATCCTGAATACTTTCCCCTTCCTCAAACAGTGGCTCATGATTTCAGCATTGGGAATGATGAACTTTCTTAAACAATAACTGAGAGACACCTTTCCTTTGCAGAAACGTGAATGTGCGAAAAAACATTGGCACAGAACTGAGGACAGAAATAGCGGGGGTTGACCAGGAAATTGATCGAAGAGGTGGGTTTGAAGGAGATTCCTGACACGGAAGAGGGGTTTAGGGAGGGAATTCAAGAGCACAGAGTGGTGGGAAGCTCAGTAAACTACCAGGTGCAGGAGCGGAGGAGGTACAGGAGGCAAAAGGAGGCCAGGCTTGAAGGCTGGCAGAAATTTGCAGAGGGTCAGGAGCAGGGCTGGAGATGTTCAAAAAAGCTAAGGCTATGAAAGAATTTGAACTAGAGGATGAGTTTTAAACTTGGGGCATTGGGAACCAAGGTGGGAGAGAGGGCACAGAGGTGGATTGGCACACTTGCCTTCATCGGTCACAGCATTGAGGAGTTGGAACATCATGTACAAAACATTGTTAAGACCACTTTTGGAATGCAGCGTACAATTCTGCTCACCCTGCTAGAGGAAGGATGTTGTTAAACTAGAAAGGATGCAGAAAGAAGATTAAAAAGGATGTTGCCGGGATTGGAGGGCTTGAGTTATAAGGAGAAGTTGGTTAGGCTGGGACTTTTCTCTCCGGAGCGTTGGACGCTGAGGTTTATAAAATCATGAGGGGCATATATAGGGTGAATAGCCAAGGTCTTTTCCCTGGGATGGGTGCGTTCAAAACCAGAGGGCATAGGTTTAAGGTGAGAGGAGAAAGATTTAAAACGGATCTGAGGGGCAACTTCTTAATGCAGAGGGTGGTGCATGTACGGAATGAACTGCCAAAGGAAATGATAGAGGCAGGCATAGTTACAACATCTAAAAGGCATTTGGATGAGTACATGAATAGGAAGGGTTTAGACTGGAAAATGGAACTAGTTCAGTTTAGCATACCTGGTCGGCATGGATGAGTTGGATCGAAGGGTCTGTTTCCATGCTGTATGACCCCATGATTTAGTACAAGTTAGGGTACGGATAGCAGACTTTTTACTGAGCTAAAGTCTACAAAGGGTGCAAGATGTGAAGCCAATCTCAAACAGGCTGAATAGTAAAAGAAATAGTAAATTAGGACATTTAGTAAAAATATCGATTGCATGTAATTCAAACAAACGTTATTGAATCTAAATTAAACCGAGTAGTGAGCAGGAGTTTAATACCCAACATTTGAGTAATCAGTAAAGGATGTTGCAAGGTTTGAGCAGTTGTGGAATATTGAAAGCACAAACCTGCTTCCAAGGAGGGGTTTTCCTGGAGTGAGAAAGGAGAGTACGATGGGAACAATTGAATTATGTGGGGTCCATTTTTCACAGCCATTTCATTTGTCCTGACAGCTATTCAATTAGTTTCAGTGTCCCCCAGTGACTACACACAGAGAGACAAATGCAATCAAGATTTATGCAAGGGTTTTGGCAAATTGACTGCCCAATTAGAGAGCAAGCTGCCAGGATCTTCTTTTCCCAGTCTCACTCTCTGTTTTAGTTTCATGTCTTTTCTTGTCTGTGTGTGGGTCAACACTGGCTTCACATGGAGTGGGCAGCCTTCCCAGTTCCGTGCCCATGCCACATGCTGCGCCACGCGAGGGAGAGTGGGAGCGGTGCTGCCTTTCATTGTCAAAGTGCTCAGGAGTAGTTCCTCAGAATGCCAGACGGCAACAACAATGGAATCTTGGAGGGGAAAAGACCAGGAAAAATCAATTTGGGTGCGGATCTCTGGATAGACAGGGTTAGAAATGCAGGACCCTGCAAGGTTCAAACAGATCAGCTCCAGAGTTGCTAGAGAGTAAGTGATGTTCATTAGACATTTGTATTTAAGAACGGAGTTCTGGTGGGGCTGTTATGATGCAGTGGTAGTGTCCCTGTCTCTGATCCAGGAGGCCCACATTCAAGATCCACGTGCTCCAGAAATGCGTCATCTCTGAACAGGTTGATTAGAAAGTATCTCAAGATGTGGCAATGGTGTAGACCAGAAATCCAGAAACACACGTAAGGGTCCAACTTTGAACCTCACCTCAGCAGCAGGTGAAATTTCAATTCAAGGGTTCTCGTAGTGCAATCAATGGTATGGATCTCTGGGCTAGGAGGACCAGGTTCAATTCCCATCTGGCCCAGGAGGTATGTCATAGCACATCCAAACAGCTTGGTTAAACTGACAGAGCTAAGTTCTTCCTCAGTAGGGTGGTGATTTCAGAACAGGGAAACGACCCAGAAGGGAAATGTGGAAATTGATGCTCGTACTATATTGCAGATTCCCACCAAAATCTTCACTTAAGTGTTTTGCTGCCTAATTCAACATATCGCTACAGATGTCTGAAACAATCAGAAGCCTATAGATCGCAAGGCGAAAAGGATGGCTGAGGTAAGGTTATAGACCGTCAGAAAGCACAGGGAGAAGAATGGATGGAGTGAGAAGTCTATAATTCATAGTGGGAGGATGTGGAAAGAGAAAGAACACTCTGCAGAGCAGAGATCTCAAGAGTGTTAATAAAAGAGAGACTAAAAAGATTGTGGCACACAACTGCAGAAAAACCAAAAAGAATGTGCGAAATATTGCTGAAGGGCACGACTTGTTCTCGAAGCTTTTCATCTTGCACTCATCAGAATTAATGTAAAAATGCCAGATTTCAACCCATTGCAGCCACCCATACAACAACAGGGTAAAAAGGGCCCTGACTGCTTTCGCCATGGCAACACTTCAACCAATGGGGAAGCTACAGGCTCCCCAAACTCCCAGGTAATTCCCAAAAAGCTGCAAGGCTTGAACATATTGCTTTGTTTGCAGAGAACAGGTTCCTGCATGTGAATAGATACCACAAGTATATAACATTACGAGTTCAACGCAGTATGTCAAAGTGGTTGTTAGGATGTGTAAAGTTAAATGGTTGCACTGTAGATTATTACGATATCTGAAAAATAGCTAGACTCGGGTACATTCTGGATTCACAGTTCTAAGGCCCAGGGCCACAGGCTAAGGAACTCTCAGGTCCACTTCTTACCACATATTCCCACATTTGCCTCACTTGCATTTGCGAGTTTCAGATTATGGGATCAACGCCAACGTTTTGCCAGTTATACCCAACTGTACCACATGGATTTTGGAAGTTAGAGTGATCTGGTGATCTCCCAGTGAGATTCTCCTGAACTTCTCTCAAACCCTCAGTCCACCCCAAGTTGGATACAAACACACCAGTCCCAACTCACTCTGCAGTAATGGCTGCTGGCAAAATATACAGAGGGGCACAAAGGGTAGGAATCCCGCAGCAAGTAACTCACCTCCTGACTCCTCAAAGCCTGTCCACCATCTACAAAGCAATGTCACTGGAGTGTGATGGAATACTCCCCACTTGCCTGGATGGGTGCAGCTCCAACACTGAAGAAGCTTGACACCATCCAGGACAAAGCAGCCCGCTTGACTGGCACCACTTCCACAAACATCCACTTCCTTCACCACAGATGCTTAATAGCGGCAGTGTGTGCCATCCAAAAGATGCACTGCAGCAATTCACCAACAATCCTCAGGCAGCACCTTTCAAATCCATGACCACTTCCATCGAGAGGGACAAGGGCAGCAAATACATGGAACACCAGTCCCCTGCAAGTTCCCCTCCAAGCCACTCCCCATCCTGACTTGGAAATATATCACCGTTCCCTCACTGTCACTGGGTCAAAATCCTGGAATTCCCTCCGTTAGGGCATTGTGGGTCAACCAACAGCATATAGACCACAGCTATGAAGAAGGCAGCTCACCATCACCTTCTCACGGGTAACGAGGACTGGGTAATAAATGCTGGCCAACCAGTGACACCCATGTCTCACGAGAAAAAAAACACAAGATTGCTCCCGCCCATCTTTGAACTGACTTGGCTTAGATGGCAGCACTCAAATTGGAACCTCTGGATTCATATTGCAAGAGTTGAGCATGTGATCTCATTTGAGAAACTGCTTTCAGTGGGGAGGGTGTTATGTTGTTGGAGGTGGTATTGTTAGAGTGCAATGTGAAATTGTCAGCTGGTTCAGGCTATCGAGGCAGAGGTTGACGATTCCAAGGCACATTTGAAGAGTGGGAGAGTTTAGTTTCCCTGACCAGTAACCACGTCTCTCCCAACACCAGAAGTATTTACCATTTCTCACTTTGTTGTCAACTCAAGTCATTGGATTTCAAAACCAATCAATGTAAGGAATCTTGGGTGCGGGGGCGAGAAATCAATGTGGGGAGGAATCGAGGTGGGGGAGAGAGAGAGAGAGAAGGCGGGGAGTGAGAGTGAGAGGGGGGCAGTGAGAGTGAGAGAGAGGGAGGGTGAGAGAGAGACGGGGAGAGAGAGAGACGGGGAGAGAGAGAGAAGGTGGGGGAGAGAGAAGG
>NC_063367.1:18946448-18994058 GCF_021869965.1 Rhincodon typus | reverse complement strand
GGGGGGGAAGAGAGAGAGAAAGGGGCAGAGGGAAAGAGAGGGGAGAGAGAAGGGGCGAGAGAGAGGGGGGTAAGAGAGAGAGAGGTGAGGAGGTGGGAGGGGGAGGAGAGAGACGGGGAAGAGAGAGAGGGTGTAACAGAGTTGATATTCTTTGTTTCACTTCGGGATCTTGCCATGCCCGAAATTGTTGCTGCCTTCATGATGACTCACTGCACTGCATTCCAAAGTTAATTCACAGTGGGCAGAGCGCTACATAAATGGCACCTTGCATTTCAAGCACTGCCCGCTCAGAAGTCTGTGCAATTTAATATCTTTCTCCTCGGTTCAGAGAAGCCATGCAATAAACTGATGTGCAGATTTGATCTGTTGTTTTGTATTTCCTGAACCCACTTTGTCCACATTGCAAAGAAAATAGAACAGCCAAAAATAAATCAACAGTTTTTAAACACGGAAAAATTAAAATCATACTGACTACAAAACATTAGCCTGAATTATTCTAATTGACAGATCTCTATAGAGAGCTTTCAAAGACCTCAAACTCTGAGCTAGGAACTCCTTTAGGAAAAGTGTTACATTTAAATTATTAACACTTTTCTGACAGCAAGATTTAAGCTCCTTTCAAATCAACAGTGGAAAATACTCAGACTAAACACAATGCAACTCAAGAAAACTAGAAAGTATCGTCTCTATCTATTGTTCATTTCCACCAAGAGCTGGGAGATGAGTATATCTCATCAACAATCTCTCACTGCACAGCAGCTGCTGCTTTCCTCAATAGGCAGGAGAACATTACATTATCAACTATCTCAGCAATAGATCCTTGATTTAGAATCAGAGAGTCATATAGCACGGAAATAGACCCTTCGGTCCAACCAGTCCATGCTGACCATAATCCCAAACTAAATTAGTCCAACATGCCTGTACTTGGACCATATCCCTCCAAACCTTTCTTATTCATATACTTATCCAAATACCTTTCAAACATTGTAAGTGTACCCATATCCACCACTTCCTATAGAAGTTAATTCCATGTCATTTTTAAATCTCTCTCCTCTTGACCTTAAAGATATGCTCCCTAGTTTTCAGCTCTAGGGAAAAGACATCTGCTATTCACCTTACCTGCACCTCTCATGATTTTGTAAACATCCATAAGGTCACCTCTCAACCTCCTACACTCCAATGAAAAAAGTCCCAGTCCATCCAGCTTCTCCCTATTATTCAAACCTTCCATTCCTGACAACATCCTGGTAAATCTCTTCTGAACCCTCTCCAGCTTGATAATATCTTTCCTTTAACTGGGAGACCAGAACTGGACACAAAGGCCTCACCAACATCCTGTACAATCTCAATATAACATCCGAACTCCTATCTTCAAAGGCCTGAGCAAACCATGCTAAAACACCTTCTTAACCATCCTGTCTACATGTGACGCAAACTTCAAAGAATTATGTACCCTAGGTCTCTCTGTTCTGTAACACTACCCCAGGCCCTACTTTGAATTGTATAAGTCCTGCCCCCGTTTGTTTTACCAAAATGCGATACCTCACATTTATACAAATGAAACTACATCTGCCACTCCTCAGCCAATTGACCCAATCAATCAAGATTGCTTCGTAATCTTAAATAACCATCTTCAATGAATTGTTAAGTTCAATGATTCGGTGAAGTTGAAACAAAGGAAGCCATATAGCTACAGCCTGTCACCATTCCAGAGAAGTCAGGATAGAAGGGGAGACTGTGGCATTAGTAGTAAAGTTATTGGACTAAAGTTGGCTTGATGGCTGGTTTGCAGTGCGGAGTGATGCCAAGAGTGTGAGTTCGATACCCTCACCAACTGAGGTTACTATGGAGGTCCTACCTTCTCAATTGCTCCTTTCACCTGAGGCACAATGATCCTCAGATTAAACCACCACCAGTCGTCTCTTTCTCACTCTCTCTGTCTAATGAGAAAGCAGTCCCATGGTCCTCTGGGGTTTACTTTACTTGACTAGTAATGCAGAGGACTAGAGTTATGTTCCAGGGGTATAGGTTCAAATTGGCAGCTGGTGGAATCTGAATTCAATTGAAAGTTCGTCTCAGTGAGGGTGACCATTAAAACAATCAATTATTCCAAATTTCATCTGGTTCACTAATGTCATTTTGAGAAGGAAATCTGCCATCCTTACCCAGTCTGGTCTACATGTGACTCCAGACCCACAGCAATGGGGTTGACTTTTAGCTGCCCTCTGGGCAATTGGGGATGGGCAATAAATGCTGGTCTTGTTAGCAATGTTCACATCCCATGAAAGAACTAAACAAAAACCTCAGTTGAACAGTTCATTTTTCTAATGGGGTTGAAAGCAAGATAAATACGGGTTTAACATCATTTGTGATTCAGGAACCCAACAGCGAGCACACAAGGTTTTTAAAGTTGGTTTATATAATTTTGTCAACAAGAGAAGGAAATTGCAAGCATCTGGGCAACCTGGGGAAGGAACAGACTGGTGACGCCCTAGGCAGTTGAATAGTCTGTGGGGCTGACTGTATAGATCCTCAAAAGAAAACAGGCCCTCAGGGTAAATCACAAACTACTCCATCAGAGCGTAAGCAGAAACCTTTCCAATCACTGTACCCTAGGGGAGACGATGGCCTAGTGGTATGATTGCTGGACTGTTAATCCAGAGACCCAGATAATGTTCTGGGGATCCACGTTCAAATCCTGCCAGGGCAGATGGTGGAATTTGAATTCAATAAATATCTGGAATTAAAAATCTAGTGATGACCATGAATCCATATTCGATTGTTGGAAAAACACATCTGTTTCACTAGTGTCCCTTTACGGAAGGAAACTGCCATCCTTACCTGGTCTAGCCTACATGTGACTCCAGACCCACAGAAATGTGGGTGACTCTTAACTGCCCTCTGGGCAATTAGTGATGGGCAATAAATGCTGCCTGGCCAGTGATGCCCTCATCCAGTGAATAAATAAAGAAAAAAAAACAGCTATTCCCAAGAAGGGAAAAACCAATCAACACTCTTCATTGGGAGCAACAAGAAAAGACAGGTCTTCCCAAACCTAAATCCAAAACGTATAATAAAGCAAACGAAGCAATTCTTCCTAACAAAACTGATAATGCGGGGCAAGGCGTCGATCCTCTTCACAGATTTTACAGAGATGTTCCATTGTGACTGACAAGAAACATGTGCCAGAGCTACCTGAACAAGCAACTTGAAAGTTTTTATATCCTTCTGTAACAAAGTCAGCTGCACAAACATCTAATTAGCTGTATCTGTCTCCAACTTCCAGCTCAGAAATCCAATCTAATTTGGCTAGCTGAAGGAAACTGGATGAATAAAAAGATGCAAACAGGAGATGGGTTGAAATGAAATCATTGACTCTTCATTGAAGACATCCAGTGGGACAGTTGGGGACCTGGTCAATGGTATTTGGCCATAATCAGTTTGGCTTGCGATAGGGTTAGGGTTAGCTCTAATCCTACTGCAGGTTGAGGTTGGGTGTTCACATTCTATCAAAAGGTTATGGATTCAAGCCCCAAACCAGGATCCCAGTCCCGGATCTGAGCTGTTAGTCTGGGATCCGAGCGCCCAGTCTGGGATCCGAGCGCCGAATCCAGACTGACATTTCAATATTTTCCTGATGGTTTCCTGCAACACAGATGTTGTCTTGAAACAGGGAAGGCCATTCCTTTCCTGTGGACCTTTAACTATTGTCCAGGCCCCTACCACCAACGGTGACCATGGCAACAGGGCAGCCACAACTGCAGGGCAACCCCCCAAACCCCTCCTTGCAGGTGCCCTCACCTTAACGAAGGCCAACATCAGGTGCATGTTCATATCCTCTCCACAGCACTGGATGGACACAAATCCAACAAACATTCAGGATTTCAACACCACTTCAGGAAAGAAAAGATCATTTGGTCCGAGGGGCGGTGCCAACAGTGGTTTAACCAGGAAGCCCACCAGCACTTTTGTAGCTAGGGTCCTACCTTCTCTCTGCGTATTATTAATGAATTAGGGACTGGGCTCCAGACTTCATACTGGATCCTCACAGGCCAAAACCATTAAACTGGGCTGGAGTTCAACCCAGGCCACAAGAGGTCACAATGAGTCGGTTATCTCCAAACAAAAGCACGCAGCAAACACTTCACATAGACGGTATGTGAAACGGAAGGAGAAGTTACTATTTATAGTGAGTGAGCGTTGTGCCAATCTGTCTCTGTACAGTGGGAGCAGGAGCTGATTAATGAGGCTAGTTCTGATCAATACCTTTATCAATTGGAAAATCTATCCTGGTTTGAATGCTACTGGTTTCTATGTTGAAGATGAATGCACGTACACATGGGTACCCATCATTAATGAGTAATGGGATGTATTTGTAGCAGTCACCATATACCCTATGCCCTTCAAACTATTCCCCGCTGTGATTAGACACAGGTAAACTTTAAACTTCAGAACATTGTGGTTAACTCTCTAATGATCCATCACTTCAACATCAGCGTAACACACAACCCTGACAAGTCTCGATCTCTGTACTCCTGCTCCTCTGGGACATTGCTCACAAGGACATCAACAAAACACGTTGTTCTCCAGAACATCACAAAGCCCTTCAAGTCTACGTGCCCTCTCTTCATGGCTACCTCACTTCTTCAGGGGCCATTTTATTCCTCATCATGGACTCATTTGTCGAACTGCTCCTGCGTCTGTCCTCTCCTCCTCCTTACTCTTCTCCGTATTACAAAGGCCTGCCCTTCATCGCTTCTGCTTTTTTTTGTTGTTGTTGGTGGCTTCGATCTAACACTCATCAACTTGTGCCAGATGTCATAGAGTCACAGAGTCAGAGAGCATGGAAGCAGAGCCTTCGGGCCAACCAGCCCATGCTAACCATAATCCCAAACTAAGGTAGTCCCACCTGCCTGTGCTTGGCCCATTTCCCTCCAAATATTTTTGTATTTATCCAAATGTCTTTTAAACATTGTAACTGTACCCACATCCACCACTTCCTCTGGAACCTTATTCCACACACAAACCACTGTGTAAAAAAAATTACCCCTCATGTCTTTTTTCAAAATGTTTCTCCTGTCACCTTAAAAATATGCCCCCTTGTCTTGAAATCCACCGCCGTAGGGAAAAGACACCTGCTATTCACCTTATCTAACACCCTCATTATTTTATAAACCTCTGTAAGGACTCAGCTCAACGTCCTATGCTCCAATGAAAGAAGTCCCAGCCTATCCAACCTCTCATTATAACTCAAACCTTCCATTTCTAGCAACATCCTGGTAAATCTCTTCTGAACCCTCTTCAGCTTAATAATATCCTTCCCATAATTGGGCGACCAGAACTGGATACAGCATTCCAGAAGAGGCCTCACCAATGTCCTGTACAACCTCAATATAATGTCCTTTCCTCAGAGTTCACTATCTCCCCATCCTGTGGGTAGTGGAATAGACAAATCCACACACCTTGATCCCTTTCCAATGGGGGTTGTGGAAAAACTGGACTTTCTTTTCCTCAAATTCTTCACACCAGCTTAAAAAAAAACAAAACATAAGAGGAGTAGGCACCTCAGGTTTGTTCCGACACTCAATAAGATCAAAACTGTGTGAACTTACAGCTCAGCTCCACATTCCCACTCTACTCCCACATTCTCTGATTCCCTTAAGGTCTCAAATTCCAGTGACCTCTGGTCATAAGGAGAGGGTCCACAGACCCCTGGGGAAAAGAATTCCAAAGATTCACAAACCCAGTGAATAAGGAATTCGCTGTCATATAGTCGAGCCTTTATTCTGAGACTCTGAGTGTAAATTCTAGACTCTCAGGCCAGCCACGGGAGGATCAAGCTGCCAACCATTGGCTCCTTTTCAGGATCCTGCTTCAGTTAGTTTTCCTCCAATAATTGCGCCCCTCAATATCTCCTGTAACCACACACATGTCCTTCCTCATTCACCCCATTTGCCAGGAAGAGGCTGTCGCCCCTTTTGCCCTCAACAGTCACTAACTCTGAAAATCTCTAAATTTGGAGAAGATTGAAAACCTTCTGTCATATCTGGGGTAGTAACTCATTGTCACACACTCCTCATTAGACCAAAAGGAAAACCTCCTCCTAGAACAGGCAATCTCTGTCAACTTTAATGAACTGGGGAACAGTACAGCACAGGAGCAGGCCATTCAGTCCATCACATGTCTGATAGCTCCTTGGAAGATCTATCTAATTAGTCGCTTGTTAATACCTGAAAGGGCTAACTGGCATCACACATAAGCTCCATCCATCAGGGTTTTAGAGGACTTGTCCTGGAAGAGGCTAACAGGAGTTGCAAGAGTGTTCCAGAGAGCTGCAGTAGTTAGAGTCACAGAGCATGGAAACAGACCCTTTGATCCAACCAGTCCATGCCGACCATGTTCGCAAATTAAACCCACCTCCCTCAAACCTTTCCCATTCATGAATTTATCCAAAAGTCTCTTAAATATTGTAACTGTAGCTGCATCAACCACTTCCTGTAGCAGTTCTGTTACACAGAGAGTGGTTTGTGTGTGAAATGAGTGGTGTCTTGTGTCTGAACTTGTTCATCATGTTAACAGCTGGTAACTAAAGCAGTGATATGTATTTAATATCATGTTGAGCCTGATGGCTCACAAGTGACAATGATTTATCTTAGATGCAATGTAACTAACTGATAAATACTAGGTAATAAATCTTTACTATTTAATCAACAGCAGGCCTGTCTCTTACTGAATATGTCCTTTGGGCATCCATCCTAACTTACTATCTGTAGCTCAACCCATCAGAAGGACCGGTCACAGCAAATTTACCCATTGACTGCTCACCTACACTGTCCAGCCAGATTCAGCCTCTAGGGAACCTCCTGAGCAACTCTGCAATTGTTTGACTCACCTGGTTACATTATGAGAGAGTTTTATGTTCCTCAGCGAGATTGCATTTCATTCATCTAAACTCAAGAGAATGTAGGCTCATTACTCTCAATCTCACCTCGACAGCATGACAACTGTTTCAACCCAGAAATCGATCTAAAAGACCGTGTGTTGTGGGAGGCGCTGGAGGAAGTTAACTGGTTCTTTGGAGCGATGGTTTAGACCTCAGAGGCAATGTGGTGAACTTTGATTTTGACTTAACAAGAGGGACATCAGAATACAAGATCAGCCCCCTGCCCTTTGCCCATAGCCTTGCATATTTAACTTGACAGTCGTCATTTCACTAAAATTCCTCTTGTTCCGAGCTCCACATAATGTCCTCCCTCCATAATTCTTGGCCTTTCAGTGTCACTCTCGTCTGTCTTATGCCTCCCTCACACATCCACTGTCAACTGCCTGCAACTACTCTGACATCCATCATCCAACAATGCCTAGCTCCGTCCCTCTTTCTCCTATTCCCTGTGTTGCCTACTCAAAGAGATCGCTGCATCTTTCCAGCTGATCAAACAGCCAAAATGCAGATATTTCCTTTTCTGCATGTCACCGCTCAGTTATTTTCGCTCCTGCAATTTTGAGAACCTCGGTTTGACTAACAATCTGTAAATTAATTTTTCAGTCCACGCCTTAGTATCTACATTTCAAGCAGTTTTCTTTTCTTGCACAGTTCTTTGCTGTCATCCCAGTTTCTGAGGCAAACAGGGAAGTGGATAAAATGCAGCATCTTGAGTTTTCTCCCTCATTACAGGTTTTTTTTTGTTAAGACATCTTTTATCTTCATAAACTAATGTCTGGCTTTCTCTATCCTTTCTCTAACACAATCCACTGAACAAACATATAAAATAGGATCAAGAGTTGGCCATTCAGCCCCTCAAGCCTGCTCCACCATTCAATAAGATCATTGCTGATCTGCTTGCGTTTCGAATTGCCTACCCCACCTACCTCTATTTGACTCCCCTGCCAAGCAAGAAGCTATCCACCTCCTCCTTAACAATATTTAATGGTCCCATCACCGCCCTTTTTGAGGCAGAAAGTTCCAAAATTGCACAATTCTCAAAGAAAAAATTCTCATCTCTGTTCTGAAATGATGACCCCTAATTTTAACATTTGGACCCCTAGTCTGGACTCGCCCACAAGAGGTTATAATCTTCCCATGTCCACCTTGTTAAGGCAGTTCAGGATCATATCCACTTCAATCAAGTCACCCCCTCTGAAATAACGCCAAGGAGGCAGGTATCCTGACACCAAGTTATCTTTTATTTACAAGTGCACAGTACATGGACTCGGGCTAGCTTGCTCAGAGCTGGTCCTGTGAAATGAGGAGACTCTGTGAATCTCCTGTTTATATGTGTTACCAGGGCTCTTAGATTGGCCAAATCCCAACTGAGGAATCTCATTCTCAATGAGATCCATCTGGCCCTCATTCAGAATACCGCAATAAATTGACTAAATGTGATTTCCCTTTCACAAACCCTTCCCAATTGCTTTGAGCTTTTTATCCCCCAAATGCCCAGCTGTAACCTCATTAACAATCATTTTCGCCACCTATCCCTGGAGCAATGTTAAGCCTAATGGGCTATAGCTTGCTGTTTTCCATCTCTCTCTCACATCAAATCTTCACTAGCTTCTTCTAACGTCCTTTGGACTACCACTGTTTTTATCGTCTATCCCTCTGATGTTTGCACCAAATCCACACTTCCAGATTTTACGAGATCCATAATATTTTGTGGGTCCTATTCAGATTCTGCAAGTGGCACTGTGTCGTCAATGTACTACAGATTTGTGTTGTTCATACAGACCAGGTGAGAAGTGGGACTAAGTACAATGCCATATCAACCAGGAAACAATGCAACACAAATTCCCAGCCTTCCTGTCTTCCCTTTCTGATGTTCCTTGAAACTCTCCAGCATTTCACCCAACTGCCTGGTCACAACAACAACTACTGCTGGTCATAAGGTGCCTTGAATTTATCACGTAAGTGGCAATTACACGAGAGATGTTCGTGCTGACTCAGTTGGCTGGTTTCAGTTTCCAACCGGGCGGAAATCCCAACACAACTATTTATTTATTCCATTGTTTATTTCTGATGTGGAGGTTCCGGAGTTGGACTGGGGTGGACAAGGTCAGAAGTCACATGACTCCGGGTTATAATCCAACAGGTTTATTTAAAGCGACAAGCTTTCAGAACGCTGCTCCTTCGTCACCGGAAAACATGTGATTTTAAATAAAACTGTTGGACTATAACCCGATGTCGCATGACTTCTCACATTGTTTATTCCATTTCAGTTCCCCGGACTTGCTTCCATCTGGTGACTGGAGTAGCCATTTCGGTCAGTATTTGTCCCTTTTAAAACCGTTATTTAAATCCATGATTGTCGTATCTGAGGACCATCAGATGACTGAAGTTGAACACTGATAGCCCATCTCGACTACAATTGGAATAATCTCAGTCTTCAAATATACATGACAACTGAGTATCCTGGAGAATTCCAAAGGTTCACAACCCTCTGAGTGAAGAAATCCTTCCTCATCCCCAGCTTCCCCTTATCCTGAGACAGTGACTGTGTTCTAGGCTCTCCAGTCATTGGGAGGGAAACAGATCTCAAAGTCTACCCTGTCAAACCCTTGAAGAATTTTACAATAGGCCGCACTAAATTGTGGGGAAAAGAAATTATGTTAAATCCGGACACAATGGCAAATATATTCCCACCATCAAGGTGCTCCAATTAACTCAGGAGTATTTCTCCAACCCTGTACAGGGCTCCAATGTAACAAGGTTTCTCACTCTTCGACAGGGCGGTTTGTGTTTGAGGGTGTGCGGCTCACGCAATCCAACTGGCAATTAAATTTCTGTCATGATCTGAATAGAAAATTGGGAGATCCCATGAAAAATGGTTAACACCAAGCTAACAGCTTGTTAAAAGAATAGCCTGAAACTGAGATCAGACTGGACTGCCGTACTCCTACTGTAGCTCAGCCTCTGCCCACAGTTGCCACAAACACCCAGTACCATTGCGGCACAGCATAAGACCATAAGACATAGGAGCAGAAATTAGGCCATTCGGCCCATCGAGTCTGCTCCACCATTCAATCGTGGCTGATCAGTTCCTCAACCCCATTCTCCTGCTTTCTCCCCACAACCCTTGATCCCCTTGATAATCAAGAACCTATCTCAGTCTTAACTGTACTCAATGATCTGGCCTCCACAGTCTTCTGTGGCAGTGAATTCCATAGATTCACCACTCTCTGGCTGAAGAAGTTTCTCCTTATCTCCATTCTAAAAGGTCTTCCTTTTACTCTAAGGCTGTGCCCTCGGGTCCTAGACTCTCCTACCAATGGAAGCATCTTTCCAACATCCACTTTGTCCAGGCCATTCAGTATTTTGAAAGTTTCAATTAGATCCCCCCTCATCCTTCTAAACTCCAATGAGTGTAGTCCCAGAGTCCTCAAACGTTCCTCATATGTTAAGCTTTCCATTCCTGGGACCATTCTCGTGAACCTCCTCTGAACCCGCTCCAGGGCCAGTACATCCTTCCTGAGATATGGGGCCCAAAACTGCACACAATATTCCAAATGTGGTCTGACTAGGACCTTATAAAGCCTCAGGAGTACATCCCTGCTTTTATATTCAAGTCCTCTCAAAATAAATGCCAACATCGCGTTTGCCTTCCTGACTACTGACCCAACCTGCAAGTTTACCTCGAGAGAATCCTGGACTAGAACTCCCAAGTCTCTTTGCACTTCAGACTTCTGAATTTTCTCCCCATTTAGAAAATAGTCCATGCTTTTGTTCTTCTTATCAAAGTGCATGTCCTCACACTTTCTCACAATGTACTCCATCTGCCACTTCTTTGCACACTCTCTTAAACTGTCCAAATCCTCCTGCAGCCTCGCCACCTCCTCAATACTACCTGCCCCTCCACCTATCTTTGTGTCATCTGCAAACTTAGCCAGAATGCCCACAGTTCCTTCATCTAGATCATTAATGTACAAAGTGAAAAGTTGTGGTCCTAGCACTGACCCTTGCGGAACACCACTTGTCATTGGCTGCCATCCTGAGAAAGACCCCTTTATCCCTACTCTCTGCTTTCTGCCAGACAGCCAATCGTCTATCCATGCTAGCACCTTGCCACGAAATGCCCATATCCATCACTAGAACCAATTGGCATTGTGATGGCACGTCTCCTGTGGCATTGCTCCTTTCAATGATCAGACAGTGCAACCTTTCAAAATTATTTGCGGGGGGAGGGTGTGGTGGATGGGGTGCAGAACAGTTGAATTCCCAGCTGTTTGGTTAGAACATATTAAGTCTAGTCTGTTCTCAGTTTGTTGGCTGATGGAAAGGATAGTGTAGACACAATCTCGAATAAGCCAGGAAGGAGTGAAATGGAAGTAGAAGTTGCTGGTGGAACTCAGCAGATCTGGCAGCATCTTTGGAGAGAGAAACACTGTCAACATTTCGGGTCCAGTAACCCTTCTTCAAAACTAGTGGCTAGGAGCGGGTGGTAAAGATGCTGATGGAAGGATGTGAGAGGGGGTGTGAGGGGAAAAGGAGTCAGCAGATAGGCAGAGATAGAGCCCAGAGAACAACAGTCAGGCAGGTAAAGGGTTGGATGATAACTTTTTTTTAAATATTCATTCACGGGATGTGGACATCGCTGGCTAGGCAGCATTTATTGCCCATCCCTAATTGCCCAGAGGGCAGTTGAGAGTCAACCACATTGCTGTGGGTCTGGAGTCACATGTAGTCAGACCAGGTAAGGATGGCAGTTTCCTTCCCTAAAGGACATTAGTGAACCAGACAATCGACAATGGATTTATGGTCGTCTTTAGACTCTTAATTCCAGACTTTTTTTTTTTTTAAGTTGAATTCAAATTTCATCATCTGTCGTGGCAGGGGCGGCACGGTGGCTCAGTGGTTAACACTGCTGCCTCACAGCGCCAGGGACCCGGGTTCGATTCCACCCTCGGGCGACTGTCTGTGTGGAGTTTGCACATTCTCCCTGTGTCTGCGTGGGTTTCCTCCCACAGTCCAACAATGTGCAGGGTAAGTGGATTGGCCATGCCAAATTGCCCGTCATGTTCAGGGATGTGTAGATTAGGTGGGTTATGCGGGATGTGTCTGGGTGGCACGCTCTGAGGGTCGGTGTGGACTTGTTGGGCCGAAGGGCCTGCTTCCACACTGTAGGGGTTCTATGGTTCTCGGGTTCCAACCTGGGTCCCCAAATGTTATAAGGGTTTCTGGGTTAACAGTCCAGCGATAATACCATAAAGGATGATGCCCCCTCCATATGGCAGGGAGAAAGAAAAGCTGCTAATAGGGACTACTCACGAGTGGGTGAGAATGGGTTGGCTGTGATTAAAGCAGCCCATGTCAGTGACAAGGCCAGGGGTATGGGGGATGGGTAAAGGACATGGGAGAAGGCGCTGAGGTCCTAACAATATTGAGCTCGATATTGAGTCCTAGAGGCTGCAGGGTCCTCAGGTGGAGAATGAGATGCTGGTCTTCCAGCTTGCACTGAGTCTCACTGGAGCATTGCAGCAAGCCCTATGTACAATGGGTGATCATTTCTTCTCTGTCACTCGCATGAGGTCATGTAGGGAAAATGGCACTTTGCATATTTTCTTCGTTTTGTTGTTTTCTTGGCTGCAATAAATAAATGTGATAGCTTCATATGTCGCTTTGAAGCCAGGAGTTTGAAATGAGTGTACATGGTCATCAGCAACTCTACAGAGGTTTCAAGAGACAAGCCTGAGCTCATTACTGACCACTCATCATCACTCCATGTTCATTATAAACTTAAGAAAAGTTAAAATATAATATTTTCTGAATCGAAAAAATGGATTATTCACAATGGACTATTTTGGGGCATTGCATAAATTAGATGGAAGCAAAGTCATAGAAACCAGCACGCTTCAACAACCACAATGACAATTTGCATTGATATGGCACCGGTACAGCAGTGAAACATTAGGAGCTGCTTCCCAGTAGCGTTACAGTAGAAAATTAGATACTGAGTCACAGACACGGTGTCGGATAGATAAACGAAAGCTCGGTCTGAAGTAGACATTAACGGAGTGACTCTGGGGAGGAGAGAGGGAGGTGCTGAGGTTTCAAGGGGCAGTTCCAGAGCTTGGGGCCAGGCAGTGGAAGGCACAGCCACCAATGGTGGAGCGATAAAAACTGCACTGAATCGGAGGGTCATAGGGCTGGAGGAAGTTATATAACTCAGGAGGGCAAGGCCTAAAAGGGATTTGAAATTAAGCACAAATCTTCTAAAGTCAAAATGCATCCGGACAATAACTTTAATTTACCTCAACTGTGTTAAAACTGACTGATGCCAGTAAGCCAGCAGTTTGGAAGCAGGCTTCATATACCTTTTGGTGGGTTTGGGATCAGGGACCTGGTCACTATCAAGTCGTCCCTTGCTGAAAAAGTCTATATCAATGACCAAAGTAAACAAGATCTGACTTTCTTGTAACCATTCGGAGAGCTATAATCACCCAAATCCCCTAAGGGATCAGGGCTTCATTCTTCAGCACCTTTCCAATTTGCAAAGACAAAGGTTCCCAATGCTCCTAAAAAAAACAAGAAAGGAGAGACAACATTTCTCTCCACTGATACTGCCACGCCCAAGTATCTCCAGCAATTTCTACTTTTGCCTCCAGTTGAGTCTTTTTATTAGATAAAGGTAACGAGCAGGAAGCAAAGGCAAAATATTCAGTCCTACACCTTCTGCACCTTTGCATTAATCAATTTGCCATCCTTTGAAGTCTAATTACCACCGGTCATTTCTGTAATGGGAGAGCAGCCCTCTGGTCTGGCGCAATTATGGCGACTTTACCTTTAACCTGAATGTAGGAGGCCCTCTTTAATCTTCAGCCTGGATGGTGATTGGTTGGAAGAGTGCAGTGAGTGGGGCTTCAGTCAGAAATCCAGTCGGGGTAAGCGAGGATCCATCTTGTGCACACAACCTGAGGTGTTGGCCGCTGCAATGAAAGGTGGTTTGGGACCACCCTTTCAACACAATGCCATGTGAATGTTTCACCTTCCCCTTGTCAGTTTAACAAACACTCAGTGCTTTCTACAGCACGATGGGCACTACCCTGGGTTTATGGGAGCCAAACTAACCGATCTTTTAAAGAATAGCAGGAATACCATTGCAATAGGACATAGAAGATTATCAATGAGCAAGTCTGAAAAGATTGGATCTGTTTAATTATTGAAAAGGGAGGGGCAATAAGATTTGTTTGGTGTTTAATTGTTTTTCTCAGAATGCTTTTAGCTTGACATCAATAACTAGTTAGCAAACTGCCATTGGCATGTCTGACAGTAAACCTCCTTCCATTGAATAATTTCCATCAAGGAGTATTGAATTATTTCTCCTTCAATGCTGTATAAATCAATTCCCCTCTTATTATCGTAACCATTTCCTTCAGTCGTGCTCTCCTCATAGTAACAATAAGAGACCTCCATGTCACTTTAATATAACCCAGCTTTGGCTTATGCCCACACTTGTGCTGACACACCAGCTGTGGGAATGAAAGAGAGAGATCTTCTATTATCCTTTGGGTAAAAACACAAGATAGCCCGCCCATCAGGGTGGTCCAAAGCTGCATGGCAAAGATCTCATGACACTGTTCAAGCAACAGCACCGAAGCCCAACAGCTGGCTCATCATTTTGTTGTGGGATCTTGCTGTGCACCATGGCTACCTTTGTAACAACAGTAACTCAGCCACAATTCATTGCAGCTGTAGGGTTTTGAAATGTGATGAGATGTTGATTAATTGAAAGGTTTTAATTGCCCCTATCCCCTACACTGTCAGCCCTCTGACTGGAAAACCTTCTCTATGCAACCTGCATCTGCTTGGAATGGCTTCAGGATGTTAGGTGTGAATTCATTGGGCAGCTCGCTGGGTGGCTCAGATCACCAGGGTCCAGCTGTATGGCCCTCATCCATGTGACTCAATCCTTCCACTGCCCCGCCTCACTTTGCATACCCATGGCATCTAGAGAGCAAGCTGCTCCATCGTCCTCTCCCTTCCAGTTCATCAATCTCCATCTGTGCTCCAACCACTTGACCCCTATCGTCTAGGACTCCTTCAACAGCCATTTCCCTCACTTTGAATGCATTTAATCTTCCTTTTACCCATCATTAACCCCCTACACTGCCTCCTTCTCACTAACCCCCTCCTCTTCCTCTTCACTACCCTCTACTCATCCTCCTCCTCCTATCTGCCTCTCATTGCCACCCATACCAATCCCCCCATTCCTCCTCCTCACTAATCAAAGGCTGAGACTTTGCCAACTCAAAGAGGACACTTTCAACCCCATCAGTCTGGGCTGGTTTTGAACTTGAGACCCAGGGATAAAAGGTCAATAATCAGAGCTTAAAGCAATTAAGGACATACAGCAAGAAAGGACAGTCAGGTTTCGAGATCAGCCATTCACTTGTCAATTGACAGAGTGGGCTTGAGGGATGATGTGACCTGTTTCTGATCCTAATTCTGATGCATTGCAGCATCTACACCAATTCCCATCAACTTAATTCTAGCAATTGTAATGAGGTCAGCCGGTTGGACATCTTGTTTGTATAATGGGGGATTCTTTTCTCCTTCACTACATGGATTTTGTTCTATTTAACCTATTTTTCTAACCAACTTGCTTAGGGATGTTACTACACACTCCTGGAGAAGGTGGGGCTTGAACCCGGGCCTCCCAGTCCAGGGGTAGAGACTCTACCATTGCACCACAAGAGATCCCCTGGATGGACCTCATAGAAGGTGAGTTCCCCAATTTGGGCTGGTAAGCTGGTCCAATCAGGGTGCCCTGGCTGACGGATATAAAAGGTAAGTGTCAGAGATACTGATACTCTGGTTTCTGACTCTGTCTGAGGCAGTACTACAGTCAAGGACTGTAAATAAAGGATGATTTGGTGTTTGAGCACTGTGGAGTTATTTCATGAATAACGAAAAAAACCTAGTCATTGAACAATCAACCATGATTGTGAAGAATGGTGGAGCAGGCTCAAAGGGCTGAATGGCCTCCTCCTGCCACTATTTTCTATGTCTTCATCAAGATGGACGCAAAAGTACCAAGGTTCAAACGGAACAATAACTTAGCCTGCATGACAGCAGGGGGCTGATGAATTGGCAACTTGATCCTGGCTGGTTGGGGCATTGGTATTGAGAAAGCATTGCTAAGGAGGAAGCTACTGTGACCTGGACTTTTGTTTAATCCAAAACATGCTCGTTTTGGCTGAACAGCGGGGGTTGGGGTGGGGGTTGGGGGGGCAGGGTTTCTAAGTATGCAAAAAGGCCAATCTGAAGTTGATGCAACTCTCCTTACTTTATGAAGTATCACAGACTCATGGAAATGCTTTACAACATTCCCTCCTTATAATTCCCAATGAACCATGGGAACATTTGCAGCATAAGATACACTGGATGCTTAGTCTGACAGAGAGAGAGAGAGAGAGCACGGATTGAAATCTGATCACTACATTCTTGTCTATGTACTCACTGCAGACAACCTGCTGTAAACAAGATGTCAGGATAATGCAGACAAAAAGTAGTTTGATACACTTTCAGTTTTCACTGGACCAGGACATCAATGGAGAGAGGCCACACCTTTTGTTTATTTCTGGAGACCCACTATTTCTGGTGGGTGACACACGACCTAAAAATGTTGTTTTGCAAAACAAAACTTTACAAAAAGGCAAGCTGAATTCATGATGATCTCAAATAAAAACAAAAGACCTAGAAACAGTTCCTTAAGTGGCTTATCTCACTGTCACCACCGCACTAATGCTGGCAATCACAGTTTACTTTATTGGAATAGTGCCTCTTTTTATTGAGTCAAGTTTTTACCAGATGCACAGACCAAAATACTGACTCTGGAGCAAAATTCAGACCTGATTATGCTCTTAAAAGCACATTGATGATTTATTTAGACGTTACAAGAGCAACTTGCTTTTAGACGATGCTTTTAACATTGAGAAATGTCCCACGGTGCTTCACAGAAACAGTGTTGGGAAAATGGATGTCAACCCAAAGTCGGAGATGGGTGACTGGGAGCTCTGTCATTGAGTTGGGCTTAAAGAAGGGTCTCAAAAGGAGGAGTGGTGGATGGACAGGGACTCAGAAAATTCTTAAGCACAGGGCGTATAAGGTTACCAGCAGTGAACTGAAGAAGGTAAAGCCATAGAGATGTACAGCATGGAAATAAACCTTTCGGTCCAATTCGTCCATGCCGACCAGATATCCTAAGCAAATCTAGTCCCGTTTGCCAGCATTTGGCCCATATCCCTCTAAACTCTTCCTATTCATTTACCCATCCAGATGCCTTTTAAATGTTGTAATTGTACCAGACTCCTCCACTCCCTCTGGCAGCTCATTCCATATGTGCACCATCCCCATGCATGAAAAAGCTGCCACTCATTAGGTCCCTTTTAAATTTTTCCTCTTTCTCCTTAAATCTTTGCCCTCTAGTTTTGGACTCCCCCACCCTAGGGAAAACACCTTGTCTATTTACCCTATCCATGTCCCTCATGATTTTATAAACCTCTGTAAGGTCACCCCTCAGCCTCTGATATTCCAGGGAAAATAGTCCCAGCCTATTCAGCCTCTGCCTATAGTTCAAACCTCTAACCCTGACAACATCCTCGTAAATCTTTTCTGAAAAATTTCAAGTTTCATAACATCCTTCCTATAGCAGGGAGATCAAAATTGCACACAATATTGTTAAAGTAGCCTAACCAATGTCCTGTACATCTGCAATATGACCTCCCATCTCCTATATTCAATGCACTGACCAGTAAAGGCAAGTATACCAAACGCCTTCCTCACTATCCTATCTATCTGTGATTCCACTTTCAAGAAACTATGAACCTGTACTCCAAAGTCTCTTTTGTTCAGCAACACTCCCTAGGACTTTACCATTAGGTCTTTAATCCTGCCCTGATTTGCCTTTCCAAAATGCAACACCTCACATTTATCTAAATTAAGCTTTGTCTGCTATTCCTTGGCCCATTGGCCCATGGATCGAGAGCATGTTGTACTCTGAGGCAAACTTCTTCACTGTCCACTACACCTCCAATTTTGGTTTCATCTGCAATCTTACTAACCATACTTATGTTCACACCCAAATTATTTATATCATAGAATCATAGACTCCCTACAGTGTGGAAACAGGCCCTTTGTCCCAACAAGTCCACTCCGAAACTCAGAGCATCCCACCCAGACCCATCCCCATGTAACCCACCTAATCTACACATCCCTGAACACTATGGACAATTTAGAATGGCCAATCCACCCTAATCTGTACATCTTTGGACTGTGGGAGGAAGCCGGAGCACCCGGAGGAAACCCACACAGACACAGGGAGAATGTGCAACCTCCACACAGAGAGTCGCCAGAGGGTGGAATCAAACCTGGGTTGCTGGTGCTGTGAGGCAGCAGTGCTAACCACTGAGCCGCCCCACTAGCAAAGGACAACTTGCGTTCCCTGACCGGGAATCGAACCAGGGCTGTGATGGGGAGAACGCCAAATTCTAACCACTAGACTACCAGGGAAGGCTGACGAAAAGCAGTGGACCCAGCACTGATCCTTGTGGCACACCGTTGGTCACAAGCCTCCAGTCTGAAAAGCAACCCTCCACCACTACCCCCTGTCTTCTACCTTTGAGCCAGTTCTGTATCCCTGTATTCCATGTGATCTAACCTTGCTAACCAATCTATCATGAGGAACTTTGTCGAACGCTTTACTGAAGTCCATATAGATCACTTCCATCACTCTGCCCTCATCAATCCTCTTTGTTACTTCTTCAAAAAAGCTCAAACAAGTTAGTGAGGCACATTTACCCATGCACAAAGCCATGTTGACTATCCCTAATCAGTCCTTGCCTTTCCAAATACATGTAAATCCTGTCCCTCAGGATTCCCTCCAACAACGTACCCACAATGTCAGGCTCACCGATCTATAATTACCTGGCTTTTCCTGACCACCTTTCTTAAATAGTGGCACCATGTTAGCCAACTTGCAGTCCTCCAGCACCTCGCCTGTGACTACCAATGATATAAATATCTCAGCCACGAGCACAGCAATCACTTCCCTAGCTTCCCACAGAGCTTTAGGGTACACCTGATCAGGTCCTGGGGATTTATCCACCTTTATGTGTTTTAAGACATCCAGCACCTCCACAGTTGCAGTGATATATCATCCCTTATTTAGACAACTGCTTCAAGGCATCTAGAGGGCACTGGAGGACACCAAGCCAAGGAAAGACACCACGGGAGCTGAGAAAGTTTGAGGAGCCTTTTGAGAAAACATTCAAAGAAATTTAAAGCTTGAGCTGAAGGAGTTGCCAAGTTGGGCTGAGATGGGGTGAGAGTGCAGGGGAACTAGAAGGATGTGGTCACTGAGAATGGAGTGCAAGGGGGAGGCAGATCTCTAGGGATGAGGGCTGAAGATGCAGAGAAGCAATCGCAAACAGGGGGCTAGTAGAAATTGGATGGGCTGAAGAGATGGATGCCCGAATGTTGTGGTGAGCCGGTTTTGGGTTCACAGAGTTGGGAAGAGTTACATTTTTACAGAGTGGAGATTAGTGAAATCAAGCTCGACAGAATGCAGTGAAAGATAATGATCATCAACCTTCACCTAACTATATAAATGTCATTAGACTCTCAATGTTGGAATAATCCAGGTTTTACACTCACTGGGTTTATGTTGAATCAGAGCTATTGAGAGTCTAATCAGTAATGGAATCCAATCTTCAAGTTTTCCGTCCCCTCATCACTACAAAGCAAGACCAAGCAATAGGGACCAGGGTCAGCTCAGGTCTGTTCAGGCACGAGAGAGCAGAAACCATGTAGCTTAGGGTTAACAATGTCATGTGATAACCGCAGGACTGTTCGAGGAGAATCAATGGCAGGGAGAGTAAAAGGCAGATTGTGAAACAGAAGACGTACCTCTTTGGTCTGGTCTACACATCTCAGCCGACCATAAATTGCATCTGGGTGAGCTTGGCAAAGATGTCTTTCAATGGAATTTGAGTGGAAACTTCCACTTGATATTGAGGGCATGGAGTTTTAGAAATCTAACAAAATTCACAAAACCTAAATGGTAGCAAATCCAGTGAATGTACAAACACTTTTTTTTCTAAAATAAGTTTGTAATTCTATAGCAACTATTCCAGCCTCAGGACATCACCCAATCACTTTACAGCCAATGATGTATTTTGAAAGAGTAATCACTGTTAGAATGGAGGAAACACAGTAGCCAATTTATACATAGCAAGCTCCCGCAAACAGCAAAAATGTAATAACAACCTGATTATCCATTCTGAAGAGCAGTTGTTGGACTCAAAAACTGCTAACTCTACTTTCTTCCCACAAATGGTGCCAGACCTGCTGAGTTTTGCCAGAAATTTCTGTTTCTGCTTCTGATTATGATTACACAGTTGTTGATTGAGGGATATGAATATTCCATTGTCAGAAAGAACGCCTCTTTCCTTTGATGTACTGCAATGGGAGCATTTGCATTCACCCTAGGACAGACTGAGCGCCAATCTCTCCGAAACCTGGCACCTCAGCATGTGCTGCACTCCGTCAGAATGTCAGCCTGCTTCATGTCTCTGGAGTGGGACTTGAACCGATGACCATCTGACTCAGTGGGCACTACCCAGTTAGCCACGGTTGATATCAAGCATTAACCACATTTTAGCCAAAACTACAGTTTGTTAATTGCATTCTGATCTAGCCCCAAATAATAATGATGGGTTGTGCGCATCAAACACACAAAGGACAAAACTGGGCATTTATTCCACTCCACTCGTCATCCACAGAGGCTGTTTCTTGGATTCTGTTCTCAACTGGTTTGAATTTTGACATTCCACATGCTCCATAATATCCGCAACACATCAGGCAGTACTGAAGAGGTCTGTGACATATCTACCATTATGGTGTCAGACACTTCAAAACTCATCGACCGTACTCTTTGTGCTCAGCATCGTTTTAATCCATTGAAATAACATGACACTCATTGAAATTTTCCCTTCAGAAGAACATAATATTCCATAAATA
Source organism: Rhincodon typus (assembly GCF_021869965.1). NCBI lineage: Eukaryota > Metazoa > Chordata > Chondrichthyes > Orectolobiformes > Rhincodontidae > Rhincodon > Rhincodon typus. Next base: position 18,973,048 of record NC_063367.1, on the reverse strand, counting down.
TTAAAGAGATTCAGCAATATCCATTATTGGCCAATACAATTTCACAGGGATCTGCAATTTTTTTTTTTTTTAAAACAGCCTATACTTTGAGTGGGACGAAGAAGTGAAATGATTTCCTGAACAAGGACAAATTGAGCTGGACTGATCCTTACTTTAAACTGTTTAACTTGGAATAATGAGAAATAATGTTAGTGAAGGTCTACAAGCTTGATACTTTTGGTGGGGGTAGGGGGGGCACCCCCGCACTTTTGGGGCGGCACGGTGGCTCAGTGGTTAGCACTGCTGCCTCACAGCGCTAGGGACCCGGGTTCAATTCCACCCTCGCACGACTGTCTGTGTGGAGTTTGCACATTCTCCCTGTGTCTGCGTGGATTTTCTCCGGGTGCTCCGGTTTCCTCCAACAATCCAATAAGATCCGCAGGCTAGGTGGATTGGCCATGCTAAATTGCCCATAGTGTATAGGGATGTGCAGATTAGGAGGATGGTCTGGGTGGGATGCTCGGAGTGTCAGTGTGGACTTGTTGGACCAAAGGGCCTGATTCCACACTGTAGGGATTCTATGATCTATGATACATAGCAACGGCCCACTCTGTGATAGAGTTCCACATTCAGGGATGGGGTTGTCTAATTTGTCAACTGTCAATTAAGGGAAAGTCTCCAACTTTCTTGCACCACCTGCAAAGAAAAGCTGACACCTCGAGAAGCCAAGCTCATGGCTCCTAAAACATTGTCCAAACTTGCACAGGCCATTAGTGGTGAGGTGCTCCCTCAGTGGATCTGCAAATCTGGTTAAAGCTATGGTTGTCTGAAAACATGGAGTTAGCCGGTAATCCAAATTCAGCAATTGCATTTTGTTATCCTTTCATGGGGTGCAAACACCACAGGCTTCTGGTACCTATTATAGAATACAGCCCCCACAGAAAAAGACCATTCAGCCCACTTAGTCTGCACTGACCCTCCGAAGAGCATATGATCCAGATCCACTTCCCCACTATTATCCCACATGGGCTTTTACCATCGCTAACCCACCTAGCCTGCACATCCCTGGACCCTACAGGCCAATTTCTTTTAGCGAGGCCAATCGCCCTAATCCACCAATTATTAAATGTTTTGCAGGATAATCTTGAGGTGCAGTGGGAGCCACCCCTACTCCTGTGTCACAGGTTTCAGGGCCAAGTCTCACTCCAGGATCTGAAGGACGTGGAAGGTAGGTTTGTTATGAAGGCAAACAGGTTGAGGTCCAATTTATGAAACCTTCCAACACATGTCAATGACAGCAGGTCAGAGCAGGAGAGTTTCCTCGTCAGCCCACGTGGTTGCTACGATGGTTCCCCATGTCATTAAACAGACTCCAGGGGCAAGTTCTTGCCATGGATGGTTATCATTCTCATTGAGACAGACCAAGACTCTCAGAGAGGCACAGATAGAGTGGGTCAGACAGACAGGCACTTACTCACTCTCACACACATGCCCTGGAGAAGGTGATAGTGAGTTACCTCCTCGAACTTTGAGCGGTTAGGTACATACACCCAATGCTGTTAGAGAAGGAGTTTCAGGAGTTTGGCCCAGTGACATTGAAGGCACAGTGATAAATTTCCCAATCAGGAATGCATGGGTCTTGCAGGTCATGGTGACCCCATCTGTATGATGCCCTTGTCCTTCTTTGTTGGTTGGTAGCTGAGTTGCCACAGGGGATAGCAAAGGCAATTTCATCTTCCGAAAGCACAACTTGAATTATTCACCTGCATGTCCCCCTTACCATCCTGGCTAGGAAATGAATTGTCGCTCCTGGGTCAAAATCCTGGACCTTCCTCCCTAACAGCATTGTGGGTGTCGCTAAAGCACATGGACTGCAGCGATTCACCACCACCTTAACAAGGGGCAATTAGGGTCGGGCAATAAATGCTGGCCTTGACAGGGGTATCTACCTCCTGTGACCAAATAAATTATAAAACAATATCATTTGAAAACCCTCAAGGTCATCTGCAGCAATAAGTTTGAGCTTCCATCTTTCAGTTGAAGCAATCTTTTCAAGCATAATGTGAACTGGATTATTCCCTGCAGTCAATAATCTACACGTAGGATAACAAATTTTTGTATAATTCAGCATTAAAAAGTAATAACCCTCCATTAGATTGAACGAAGAGTCTGCATTGCAATATTGAAGCACAACAGTTGAATGGACATTTTTTTACACCCAACTTAACACTCAGCAGCATTTATCTCATATCTGACAGCTGTTGGACACTTTGCATCTGCCTACAGAACTGAGGTGTTCATGCAGCTTGTGATATCTCTTGAATTATCTGCTCCTGGATCAGCAAGATCCCAGACTCTGGCCTAGCTCTCTGCCAGGATGGCTGAACCCCCCACTATTCAGAGCAGCTATCATTCCCAGGGTCTGTGGATTTGGGAGGAGAGGGACACGTTCCCTATGTCTGTTACCATCCTGTGACCTCCTGTTGAAATCAGTGCATAGACTCAAATAGGGGGTCAGCTGTAATAGGCCAGTCCTTGGCTCTATGCACAATGACATCGAATTTACACCTTAGAATCAGGCCATTAGGCTCAGTGTACAGCATAGCAAAACAGTTATAATGACAGCCATTCAACCCATCTCATTTGCACTGGCTCTCTGAATGAACAATGCATCTGGTACCATTTCCCATCATTCTGCACATCTTTCCTTCTCAGATAATCAGCTAATTCCCTGTTGATTTCCTCGACTGAATCTGCCTTCCCCAACACTCTCAGCAACACATTCCAGATCCTCACCACCCACTTCATGAAACCGTTTCTCTTCCTTCTCCGTTGCTGCTTTCGACAACTGCCTTAAATCTGCGTCCTCCTCGTCTACTAATGGGAACAGATTGTCCCTGCCCGCTCTGCTTAGGCTCCTCAGGATCTTGTACACCTCGAATCAGATCTCCTCTCAGCCTTCCCTTCAAGGAACACAATCCCTGCTTCCTCAATCTATCTACACAACAGAGGCTCCTCATCCTGGGGAACAATCCTGACAACCATTCCTGCACTCTCTAATGTTTCCAAACTCTTCCTGCTGAACTGGACTCAATACTCCAGTTGAGGGTGATCCAGTGTTTTATACATGTTTTCCATCCCTTCCTTGCTCTTGTATTCTATGTCTCTATTGAGACAGATGTCATTAAAATTCCACACAAGCCTCTTTCCAGTTTACTTCCTCTAATCCTATCTGATAATTCCATTTCTTCCTCTGTCATGTATCTCTGCCCCTGATACATCTGTGGCATTCACTTCAACTACGTAGAGGTTTCTTTGAACATTTGCCTGTGTTAGTAGCTATCTTAGATCCATGGCTGCAATGGGACAGTCTGATTGAGCTGAAATATCACCTTGGTACCTGCGAGTAGGCCACCCAAGGCTGAATAATGTCCCTGGACGTGTAGCCAATAGGAGCTGGGGTCTGCAGAGAAAAGAGTGAGCCAGAAAAAACAACATTTAAGACCTTTGTGACATGTTAAATCAAAGAGGAATAATGGAGGAAACCTATAGATAGTTAAAAAGAGGAGTGGAACTGTGGCAAAGGATGTTGCATTCAACTTATGAGGAGTTTGAGGTTATGGAAGTTTCAGCATTGGAAACCCTGGGAAGGGGCACAAACATTGAATCAAGTTGTCAGGGTTTTTATTTTAAACCAGCTCCCATAAGTTACATCAAGGGGACCAAACCCTTCCCAGAGATCAAGCTACATGCTGGTCAATTCAGTAACAGTTCTCCCTCACAATGCACACACACTTTCTCATTTGTTCACACACACACACACACAATCTCACATGTGCACTTTTGCTCACACACAAATACATACACTTGTTCACAAACACACACGCTCACGTGCATACGCACTCTTTCAGGTACACACACACGCTCATGTTCACACACACGCTTGCACACACGCACACACACAGCTGTTCACACTCACACATGCTTGCACGCACGCACACACACACACGCTTGCGCACACACACACGTTCACAAACACACACACTGACCACAAGCGTGTGCACACACGTTCGCGCGCGCACACACACACACACACACACACGTTCACAAGCACACACACAGACACGTTCACAAGCACACACACACACGTTCACAAGCACACACACCTTCATAAGCGTACACACACACAGACACGTTCACAAGCACACACAGACACGTTCACAAGCGTGCACACACACACAGACATGTTCACAAGCGCACACACACATTCAAAAGCACACATTCACAAAAGCACACATTCACAAACACACACACAGACACTGACACAGACAGACACACACAGACAGACACACACAGACAGACACACACAGACAGACACTTGCTTGCACACGGTGGTGGTGCAGTTATGATTGCCCTTCATGGTTTATGCACAGAGCAACAGTGGAAGGGAACAGATGGAAAATTTCCATGAAATAACACAGCCAGCCCTGTGCCACCATTTAACACTGGTATATCATCAGCTTCAGCTGGCGACGGGCCAGCTCAATGGGCCAGAAAATAAAAAAAAATTCAATGCCTGCCATTCAATCCATCAAGTGCTCTTTATCTCCTTGGATACAGAAAAAGGAAAATGGGTTGCAAAACATTCTCCGTGGCCTTCCCGAGCTGCCTCGTTGTGTAACCGTGTGGTTCAGCGTGCTGCTGAGCAACGGTGGGCAGCAAATACAAAAACTGAAGCGCCTTGCATTTATGTAGCACTTTTTACATCAACCTAATATCAGCCAATGACACATAGAAACTACAGCCAGAGGAAGCCTGCTTCGAGCTTACTCTGCCCTTCAGTATGATCATGGCAGGTCCTCTATCTTAACATCATCTTCCCACTTTCTCTCCATTACCCCTTGATGCCTTTAATATCTAAAAATTTATCCATCTGTTTCTTGAATATACTCAGCAATCCAGCCTCCACAGCTTCCACATGTTCAGTCGCCTTTGAGGAAAGAAACCTTTCCTCAACTCGTCCAACCCGTCCATGCCAACCAGGTATCCTAAATAAATATCCATCTGCCAGCATTTGGCCCATATCCCTCTAAACCCTTCCTATTTATATACCCATCCAGATGCCTTTTAAATGTTGCAATTGTACCAGCCTCCCACCACCCTCTCTGGTAGCTCATTCCATACTTGCACCAACTCCTTAAGTCCCTCTTAAATCTTTCCTCTCTCACCTTAAACCTGTGCTCTCTAGTTTTGGACTCCCCAGCTAGGGAAAAGACCTTGGCTATTCACTCTATCAATACCCCTCATGATTTTATAAACCTCCATAAGGTCACCCCTCAGCTTCTGACGCTCCAGGGGAAATAGCCCCAGCCTAATCTGCCTCTCCCTGTAACTCAAACCCTCCAACCCTGGCAACATCCTTGTAAATCATTTCTGACACCCTTTGTCAGTAGTTGCAGTATGCTTTGGCTTCTGGAGCTAGCTGAAGGACTGACTCAAGCTCTACGGAGCCCCTTCAGGAGCAAGTTGGTACAGTCAGAACTCCACCAACCCCTCCCCTTCAATGGGGGAGGTGTGGGACTTGGAAGGAAGTCAGTCCAGGGAGCAATACTCCCCTCCAACTCAGCCCTTTAAAGCATCATGTGATACGTACAGTACAAATACGATCTCATTGAATGTCAAAATAGGTCTGAGGGATTGAATGGCCTCTTCTAATAGTCCTGTTTAGGAACAGGTCCAGCCCATTGATCCTTTTACTCACCCCATCCTATGGCCTTGCATGCAACTGGTAATCAGAAATCTATTCATCTCTACCTTAAACATACTCAAAGACTGAGCCTCCATCTCTCTGGGCTAGAGAATTCCCAAAGGCTCTCAGAACTCTGGGTAAAATAATTTCTCCCCCCCTGAATGTGAGTGATATTCCCCTCACTCTTAAACTGAGCTCCCTGGTTTTAGACTCCCCAACTAAAGAGAAATGTCTTAGCTACACTGACCCCCATTTATCCTTTGCAGTTCAGAGTCAATGGCATTCCCGGGGGTCTGGAGTCACATGTGGACCAGGCAAGGACGGCAGAATTCCTTTCCCAAAGGACAGGGTGAACCAGATGAGTATTTACAACAACGAACACACAGTCAATTATTAGGCTGGCATCTTATTCCAGATATTTTTGGAATTCTAATTCCTTCATCTGCTGTGTTGGGGTTTGAACGCATGCGCCAAGAACATTAACCTGGGATTATGGATCTCCAGTCCAATCACATGATCACTTCACCACTAATCCCCAATGATAAATCATTTAATAATGAACAATAACTAAGAGTTTCTCTACTGGAACACTTTTGCTCACACAAACAGGAGCAGTTCACTCCATCCCTTGAGCCCATTCCATAATCGCAATGTCCACGGAAATTTGTACCAACAGGAATCTAGAAATGTGCCATTTGGTCAATTATAATCACATCTGTGCCTCATTGTCAGCTACTTGTCTTAGCTCCAAACCCTTTACAGATATTTTCTAATCAACCTGTGCAGATATATTATTACACACATCTGGAGCAGATGGGACTTGAACCTGGGATTCCTGGTTCAGAGCCCAGTCTCATAGCATCCCTACAGTGTGGAGGCAGGCCACTTGGCCCCACGAGTCCAATTCAACCCTCCAAAAAGCATCGCACACAGACTCACCTCCCCTACCCTACCCCTGTAACCCTACATGGCTAAATCCCCTAGCCTGCACATCCCTGGACTCTATGGGACAATTTAGCATGAGGCAATGAACTTAACCAGCACATCTTTGGACTGTGGAAGGAATCCAGAGCACTGCAAGAATCTCACACAGACACAGGGAGAACACGCAAACTCCATACAGATAGTCATCCGAGGCTGGATTTGAACCCTAATCCCTGGAGCTGTGAGGCAGCAGTGCTAACCACTGAGCCACCATACCAGCCAAAATGATGTCTCAGTCTTTAAAACTTCTCTGACTCCCAACGCACAGTCTTTTGAAGGAGAGAGTTCTAAACATCCACTGCCCTTTGTATACAAAAATGTTTCCTGATTTTGTTCCTGAACAGCTAAGCTCTAATTTTAAGATTTTCTCCCTGGTTGTCAAATCTCCCACCAGAGGAAACAGTTCCTCCAATGTCTACAATATCGAATCATTAAGTTATTTTAAGCACACCAGCTCGCTTCATCCTCCAATATTTTGTACTGGAGGGAATGTAACTGAGTCTATGCAGCCTGTCTTTGTGACTTAACTCTCTAAATCCTGGTCTAATCCTGGTGAATCAATGTTGTAACTCAAAGTATATGATTGCAGTCGGGCTATCTCAAATCTACAGATCTCGGCTGTAGACAAAAAACACATGTAACCGCAAGTGTGTGCAACAAGATGCTGATCAGACACAGGATGTATAGATAAACAACCACATTAGGGTTGTTTATCAGTTTACCAGTGAACCACTTTATCAGTCCGTCATGCAATGTGGTTCATTTATACCTGCTAGAAGACTAGCATATTCACATTCAGGGATCGGTCCTCCATACAAAAGACGGCCACATCCAGGCACTGTGCCTTTTTAAGTGAAACCAAAGCCTGGGAAACAAAGATTCCTTGTTTTGTTACTTGTTGCATTACCTCAATGAATCAGCACCCATTTCTCATGCAGTCTAAACTGTTCCTCCCATTGACATTTGGCATCTGTCCTAATGAGTGCAAGACAAGAAGCTTCAAAAACACGCCACTCTTCTCAGTAATTCTCAAATTCAGTTCAACAAAGCAACAAGGTGGGCGGCACGGTGGCTCAGTGGTTAGCACAGCTGCCTCACAGCACCAGGGACCCGGGTTCGTTTCCACCCTTGGGCAACTGTCAGTGTGGAGTTTACACATTCTCCCCATGTTAGCGTGGGATTCCTCTGGGTGCTCCAGTTTCCTCCCACGGTCCAAAGATGCGCAGGTTAGGGTGGATTTGACATGCTAAATTTTCCATATTGTCCAGGGATGTGCAGGCCAGGTGGGTTAGCCAAGGGAATTACAGGGATAGGGTAGGGACAGGGGCTGGGTCTGTGTCTGGGTGGGATGCTCTTTGGAAGGTTAGTGTAGACACAATGGGCTGAATATCCTGCTTCCACACCGTAGGAATTCTATGATTGAAGATACCAATGTCCAATCCCTTTTCAAATGGTTGGAGTCTATTTTGGTCACTGTCCACACCCATACCAAATACAAACCCAAGCAATGGGGGAGGCAATGGCCTAGTGGTATTATCACTGGACTGTTAATCCAGAGACACAGATAACATTCTGGGGACCCAGGTTCAAATCCAGCCACAACAGATGGTGGAATTTAAATTCAATAAAATATCTGGAATTAAGAATCTAGTGATGACTGTGAATCCATTGTTGATTGTCAGGAAAAACCCATCTGGTTCACTAATGTCCTTTAGGGAAGGAAAGTGCCATCCTTACCTGGTCTGGCCTTCATGTGATTCCAGACCCACAGCAATGTGGTTGACTCTGAACTGCCCTCTGGGCAGTTAGGGATGGGCAATAAATGCTGCCTGGCCAGTGATGACCTCACCTCGTTAAATGAATAAAACTAAAATCAATATTGCTGCTTTCAACAATCCCTCAGTGTTAATTAGCTCAGGGAAACAAAGACTTATTTTTAAACAAAAATGCAGGTACAGTATTTCCTGGGAGTTTGTAAGAATTAGTCTTATTCGGCAAAACATTTTGGGTTCAAGTCCCAGTCCAGAGTAACCCAGTGTGTCCCGGTGCAGTACTGAGGGTGTGCAGCACTGTCAGAAGTGCCGTCCTCAGGTGAGACCCTTAACAAAGGCCCATGTACTGTCCAAGGTGGACAGAAAGGATCACAATGGCACCGCTCCAGGAAGAGCAGGGAGCTCTCCCCCATGTCCTAGCAAGTGTTTATCCCTCAACCAACATCACTGACGTAGCAGATACCTTCACAAATCTGCCAGGTGCATTGTAGGAACACAACAAGGTTCCTTCAGCAGCGCTTTCCAAATTCAAGACCTGTACTATCTAAAAAGAACAAGGGCAGCATATTCACAATATAAAAGAGATAAAACACCAGCGGCAGGTTCTTCTCCAAGCCATACATCATCCTAACGTGTAACCTTTTTATAAATTCATTACAGGGTATGGGCATTGCTGGCTGTGCCAACATTTATTGGCTGCCACTAGTTGCCCTGGTGATGGTGAGCTGCCTCTTGAACCACTGCAGTCGATGTGCTGTGGGTTGACCCACAATTCCCTTGGGGAGGGAACTCCAGGATTCTGACCCAGCGACAGTGAAGGGACAGCGATATATTTCCAAGTCAGGAAGGTGAGTGGGTTGGAGGGGAATGTGCAGGGGGTGGTGATCCCATGTATCTGCTGCTTTGTCCTTCTAAATGGTAATGGTTATTTGATGCAGGCTTCCTCCTCTGGGACCTGCTCTTGTAGATACGGTAATTATACAACTTGTCCGATTAAAGTTTCTAAGGTATATCACCATTCCTGCACAATGACCTGGACAAATTCCTGGAATTCCCTACCTACGTCATAGTGACTGCAGCAGTTGAAGAGTTACAGAAGTGTTACGGCACAGGAGGAGGCCATGCAGCCCATTATGTCTGTACTGTCTCTTTGAGTGGGCGCCATTACTTAGTGCCATTTTCCAGCCCTTTCCCATACTCTTGTACATCGTTTAAATAGAAAAAAAAAATCAGCCAATGCTGAAGGGAAAGGAAAAGCTACAGGTCAGAAACAGAGACAATGCTTTCCGCTCACCATGAATGCGTGACATTGGAAACACAACAGATGCACTCGCTGAACTCATTCTTAAATATGTTTAGTTGACCGTGACATTGAGAATTGATGTTGCCCACCTTCCCCATTCCCCACCAGCCCTTTAGATTTCACTGGCAATTGGGGGTGGTCCCACACACAGCTCTTAGCATTTTTCTGTTAACCGTCTTGAAAAATCTTGAGATGATTCACAAGCGCCCAAGTGAGGTAACAGTGACTGAGAGGACAAAGTGTAGAGCTGGATGAACACGGCAGGCCTGCAGTTCCTACTATCTCAGTGACTGAGAGGTACTGCTTTTCAATGGAAAGCTGGCAGCATTGGGTTAACATCACAGGACAAAGACCCAGGCTAATCTTATTATTAATGTATTCCGTGACTGAGCAGCACTTACTGAACAATCCAGAATGTGTCAATAGCTACATTAACAACCAATTTCTAATAATCATACGAGCTCAATGTGCCCATTGATGCTCACAAGAAGGGGGAACCTATTCTCCGCAAAGAAAAGGAATAAATTATAGAATCATAGAATTCCTATCGGGTGGAAACAGGCCATTCAGCCCATTGAGCTCACACTGACCCTGCGAAGTGCATCCCACCCAGAGCCAACTCCCTACCCTATCCCTGTAACCCTCCCAAGGTTAACCTAAACTTAAACATCACAGGATATTATGGGCAATTTAGCATGGCCAATCCACCTAACCTGCACATCTTTGGACTGTGGGAGGAAACCGGAAAAAAAATGAGAATTCTCACTCCCGATTCCTCCACAGTGAACAAGAGCATCGGTGTGGATATAGATTCAACCTTAGAATGGCCAACTAGAAGTCAAAACGTCCACCATCCAAGGCAGTGGTCACGCAGATAGGGAGCAGGGCAGCAGCGGGGGTGGGGGACTGTTGAATGAGGGGGCGCTGTAGGGCTGAACCCATCACTCATGGTGCCTTTAGTTCAGAGAGTGACCTCCAGTTTCCTTCAGATAGAAAAGTCATGCCACTGTGTAATAATGCAGCCCCGGCTATGATAAGAAAAAGGTTCAATTGGATGAGCTAAAAGCCGCTTAAAGGCCCTGTCAATCAGCATTTCCCCAAATTGATTTTCTTCACTTGTTGCAAGCAAATGCTCACAGGCAATCACCGTCACCCTGGCAACCAATAACCAGACAGCTAAAAATGCAAAAAAAAACACAAAACAGGTTTATCAATTCTAATAAGCAGGAATCAATTCCCTGAATCCAGATGCATCAAGATTGCCTGCCTAGTCTTATTTTTATTTCTCAAATTTACCTGTTTAGAATAACATTCCCTGAAAATATAAGGCAGAGAAAGAAAATTCTGCACTAGAAATCCAGTTGGCATGTATCACTCCACACTCTTCCATTAGCAACTGCTAAGGAATATCAGGAGGTAATTGTTTTAGAAACACGGGTGAAATTTCTCTTGGTTTTATGTGTGCTGGAAACCCTAGCATTGAAGATTTGTTCCAGTTGTTGGCCACTTACAGTCTTGCGGCAAATTGTGAAGCAGTCCAAGATGTTAGTCACAAGCTGCATCTGACCAGCTGAAAAAACCAGATGTTGCATTACGGATTAATATTTTTGCAACGTCAAGTGGAATGATCCGAGCAAATCTCCCACCTAGTCCTACCCCAGGATCCACAGTCTCAGACACAAGCTTTCCTTCGCTCTCAGATTTTAGTCTTTGTCTTGAGGAAGGACCAGATCCAGTTCCTTGGGCACTGGCTGCAACCACTTACCCCATTCAGGTGGGCATTTCCTCAAAAAGGTGGCCACCAGCACAGGGGATTACATTTGTGTAGCGCCTTGCACTACACCAGCATGCCTCAAAGTGTTTTACCCATCAACGAAGTTTGGTGGCCCTTGTACCAAATGAAACGTAACCACCAATTCACGCACTGCAAGATCCCATGACAGCGATGCACGAAGACAGCAATGGCCTAGCGGTATCATTGCCAGACAATTAATCCAGAGACCCAGGTAATGTCCTGGGGACCCAGGTTCGAATCCTGTCACCGCAGGTGGTGGAATTTGAATTGAACAGAAATAGAGTCATTGAGTTATACAGCAACTTGTTCATACCAACCAGATATTCTAAATTAATCTCGTCCCATTTGCCATATCCCTCTAAATTCTTCCTATTCATGTGCCCATCATTTTAAATGTTGTAATTGTACCAGCCTCAAAATTCTGGAATTAAGAGTCTAAGGATGAACAAGAAACCATTGTTAATTGTTGGAAAAACCCATCTGGTTCACTGATGTCCTTTAGGGAAGGAAACTGCCATCCTTACCTGGTCTGGCCTACATGTGACTCCAGACCTACAGCAATGTGGTTGACTCTCAACTGCTCTCTGGGCAGTTGGGGATGGGCGATAAATGCTGGCCTAGCCACACCCCACAAATGAATACAATAAAATTTCATTCTAATGATTCAGCATTAATATCCAGTCAGCATGCATCATTGCACACTCTTACATTACTGACTGCAAAAGAATATCAGGAAGTAATTGTTTTATAAGCATGGGTGAAATTTCTCTTGGTTTAGTATGTACCAGAGACCCTGGCCTGATTCGATTATTCACATGGTTCAGTATTACATAGTGACCATGGAGAGCTCCTCACTGCTCTCCTCCCACATGGTGCCAGGGAATCTTTGTTGACACTGGAGAGGTGATAGTTTAACATCACGTCCAAACAATGCCCTCAACGCTGCAGGGTGCCAGTGTGGATTCGGTCCTCGGGTCCTCCAGTGGGGAAGCAAGTCATTCGGCCCATCGAGCCCACACCGACCCTCCAAAGAGCATCTCACCTAACCCACTCCCTTCCTTGTACCAGTGACCCTGCATGTCCCATGGTTAACCCACCTAGCCTGTACATCTCTGGACACTACGGGCAATTTAGCATGGCCAATCCACCCTAACCTGCACATCTTTGGACTGTGGGAGGAAGCCGGAGCACCCAGAGGAATCCCACGCAGACACGGGGAAAGCCATAGAAGATCATAGAATCCCTTAAGTGTGGAAACAGGCCCTTTGGTCCAATAAGTCCACAACAACCCTTGCAGCATCCCACCCAGATCCATCCCCCTATAACCCACCTGAGCTACACATCCCTGAACACTATGGGCAATTTAGCATGGCCATTCCACCTAGCCTGCACATCTTTGGGCTGTGAGAGGAAACCCAAGCAGACATGGGGAGAATGTGCAAACTCCACACAGACAGTCGCCCGAGGCTGGAATCGAACCTGGGTCCCTGGTGCTGCGACGCAGCAGTGCTAACCACTGAGCCGCCATGCTGCCCATTTAACAAATTTATTGCTATTCGCACTTCAATTCTCACTCAATGTTCAAGCCCTCGTAGGTTTAAACGAAGGGTCGCTTGGTGAGAAGGGGAATGGAGTCACATCGGAGTCTGTGGCCTAGGGAGGGCCAAGCCAACCTGGTGCAGCCCCTTAGTGCATGCTGGGATTGAAGCATTAGCTCAATGCCTATAAATCTGGGGTTACCAAACCCTCCGAGAGACCCTGACCCTCCAAGTTAAATGTATCGGACACTGCAACAAGCAGAGCCGGGAGAAATGAACCGTGGGGTGTGCTGTAAAAAGAAATTGCGTTTGCTGCAGTTGCTTCGAACATTTTTTTTTAAGAAAAACAAAAAAAAATGGTAATAAGCACGGAGAATGGCTATTCAACCGTGAGGGGGTGGAGGAGGCGGTGCCTGATGGGAAGTGGGAGTGCTCTTGTGAAAGCCCCACCAAAACCCAGACTCTCTACAGCTTCAAAAAGACGTTGGGTAATTTGTAGGAGGGCAGGTTTAAACAACTGATATTAAACATGGCCCGTTGCCATGGCAACAGAAGACTAATGATATCCTACTGAGGGAGATGCTTTTTCCATAATAAAGACTGTGAACTGTTGACCTATCTCGTCATCCAGTTCAAGCATTACAGTATACAGCAGTTAATGAAAGACATAATTTATAGGGAGCAGTTAATCAGGCTTCAAAGTAAGGACATGATATGCTGGTTGAAATTATGACCTGCTTTAAATTGACCTGATCCTTCGATGTCTACTGATTGTACCAATGTTACCAAAGCATCCACTCGTGCACATCAGCTAGTGTTGGGTTAGTTCAACGATAACTGTTCCAGTAACGTCACCCCGTCACTATAATGAGCAGTCCATCCCACAGCCATGACAGTGTGCATTGACAGAGCACCGACAACTTTGTAAAACATCTCGAGGGATCCCTCAATGACTGCACCAAAATCCATAAGAAAGCCACATGGAGAGATATTTGGACAGGCGGATGAAAAAGAGGCAGGCTTTAAGAGACATCCCAAAAGACGGATGGAGAGGGAATTATAGGGATTCGGGCCCAGGAAACCGAAGGTGCCAAGACCAGAGCAATTCGAATCGGGAATGCTCAAGAGGCCGGAATTGGAGGAGGCAGAGACCGTGGTCTGGAGGGAACTTGGTAGATGAATCTGCGAACAAGGGTGAGAATTTCCAAAATGACTCCGGAGCCAGTGTAAATCGGCAAGTAGAAGAGGTAAAAGACCATGGTCCCAGAGAAATACTCTCATTAGACAGAGAGAGACGAACGGTGGTGGTTTAACCGGAGGGTCACCATGCATCCAGCAAAAGAAGAGAAATTGAGCAAGAGAGTCCTTCACAGTAACCTCAGCTGATGAGGGATTGAACCCACACTGCTGTTCTCACTCTGCATCACAAACTAACTGTCCAGCCAACTGAGCTAACTGACCACCTGAAGGTGAGAAATGAATGAGACTTGAGGTGATTCAGATACAGGCAGCAAGCAGCCTGGGTGCTTTCAGGTTTTGCTGCCGACCTATGATTCTAACATCCAGCACAGTAAATGTCCGAATGTTAAGCTGTCAATTCTGTCTCAAGCAGATGTTCACCTGCACATCTGCCAATGTGGTATACTGCATCCGCTGTACCCGGTGTGGCTTCCTCTACATCGGGGAAACCAAGCGGAGACTCGGGGACCGCTTTGCAGAACACCTACGCTCGGTTCGCAACAAACAACTGCACCTCCCAGTCGCGAACCATTTCAACTCCCCCTCCCATTCCTCAGACGACATGTCCATCCTGGGCCTCCTGCAGTGCCACAACGATGCCACCCGAAGGTTGCAGGAACAGCAACTCATATTCCGCTTGGGAACCCTGCAGCCCAATGGTATCAATGTGGATTTCACAAGTTTCAAAATCTCCCCTCCCCCCACCGCATCCCAAAACCAGTCCAACTCGTCCCTGCCTCCCTAACCTGTTCTTCCTCCCACCTATCCCCTCCTCCCACCTCAAGCCGCACCTCCATCTCCTACCGACCAACCTCATCCCGCCCCCTTGACCTGTCCCTCCTCCCTGGACTGACCTATCCCCTTCCTAACTCCCTACCTACACTCACCTTTCCTGGCCCCATCCCCGCCTCTTCGACCTGTTTGTTTCCTCTCCACCTATCCTCTCCTCTATCCCTCTTCTATCCGCCTCCCACTCTCTCCCTATTTATTTCAAAACCCCCTTCCCCTCCCCCTTTTCTGATGAAGGGTCTAGGCCCGAAACATCAGCCTCTCTGCTCCTATGATGCTGCTTGGCCTGCTGTGTTCATCCAGCCCTGCACCTTGTTGTCTCGGATTCTCCAGCATCTGCAGTTCCTACTATCTCTGATTCGAATTAAAGGTTATTTATTGGTGAGCCAGCCACCACCCCATACACCAAGGCCTCAGCTCAAACTGTCAACTTAACAAGACAACAAAGATGGAATATTTCCAACCTGGCCCCCAGTGAGTAACAGAACAATAATAGAAACAGACCTTGAGCCTGAGCAACGTTGGATAAACATCTCAAGTTACAAAAAGGAAACTGTGTCCAATTGTTGTATCTCTCTCAGAAACACCTCAGTAGCACTTCATATGTAATAAATCACTCAAAGGTTGTGTGCATTAACTTGGCAACCACTTTGTATAGATTGTAATGCCACAAGGACTAAGTGAGATAAATAACCAGTTAATTGGGCTCTATTAAAGGACAAACAAGGCCTCAGAAATAGCTCAGTGGGTTGTACCCTCCCTATCCACTCCAAATGGTGTAGAACTCTATAGCCTGGGCAGCGTCATCTACCTCCCACTGCAACACCAGCCTGTTCCCCACCCCACTACATGGTCCAAAATGCTACAGAGTGTGTGGTGGTGGAGGTGTGGCATGTTTTAATAAGACTGTTTTTTTCTCCCATTGGATCACAACATCACTGGGAAGGCCAGCACTTATTGCCCTTCCCCATCTGCCTTTGAACTGAGCAGCTTCTTAGATCAGTCAGAGGGCATTTAGGAGTCAACCACGTTGCTGTGCGTCTGGAGTCACATGTAGGCTAGACCAGGTAAGGACGGCAGATTTCCTTCCCTAAAGGGGATTAGTGAACCAGGTGGGCTTTTACGACAGTTGATGATAACTTCACTTTCGCCATTATTGAAACTAGCTGAACTTTACTTTCTCCATTTGTTCCCATAACTTGCAAGTGGTGGTGTTCCCACTTAACTGTCACCTTTGTTATTCCAGGTGGTAAGGGCCACAGTTTTGGGAGGTGGACATTTGGAGGGGAGGTGCCCTGAAGGCTGCAATCTGGACTGAGAGGCATGGGAGCTGCAGAACAATCTGACAGAGAGTCAACAAATTGACCCGATTCCCAGACAGTTTAAAAAAAAAACAGGCTGTAGGTTGAACTAACGGTAACTTTAATCGAATGGATACAACAAAGAGAATGTTCCCTCCTGTGGGTAAGAGCATAATTCGAGAGTATCAATATCAAACAGTCAGCAAGAAACTCAACAGGAAACTTAGAGGAGGTCTTTGCTAAGAGAGTGGTGAGATTGGGAGATTGTTGCATTGAGGGGAGAGGAGACAACCGTGTGGGGTGAACGGAGTGGCTCATAAACGCCAGCATGGACTCTATGGGCCAAATGGCCTGTTGCTGTGCCGTATATCGAAAGTAATCCTGATAATTCATACTTTTTTTAAAGAAAGCTGCAAAGGTTGAAGAGCCAATGGATGGCCTTCCCTCCTAGGGATTGGATGGTGCTGTCAGCCATGGATTGAATGGAAGCCCAGTCCAGTCCAGACTTGGTGACTGGTCAGAATGATGGCTGAAGGGTCATTTCGCACAACACTGAGATGGGGCCAATCTCATCTGGTGGACATGAGTGGCATGAATTCACTCTGCACTGGCATTAACTAGGCCTGAACCTCCCCCAGCTCATCAACAAACCATTGATATGTGTTTCTAAAGCATTCTTAATCAAAAGGTGACATGGGAAAAATCAAGAGGGTGGTTTAACATGCGCTCGCTCACTCTAAGATGCAAACTCCAAAGCAGGTTATGTGTACCCTTCTTCATTACATTCTTAATTGTCTCTTTAGCAGAATTCAATGTTATTGATTGCGAATAATTGTCCAGACTGCTTCTTCATCAAATAGAAACTAAAGTTTTAATATAAACTTGAGAGCGATAGCGTAAATCTGCAGCTCTTTATCAAATAGAACGCCCAAGGTTAAAAGAAAAGCAACTGCAGCCTTTGGAGAAAGTAGAAAGGAATTTGGGAATTTAAGTCGTCAGTTCCTGTTATGGTCAGACTTTAAGTAACCATCTCATTCCCCCACCTGACTACTTACTCTGATTGCTGGGTGCAAATGGAAGGGAGGTGCTGGTTACTGTCAAAGGAGAATCTGTAATTGTCTCTGTAGAAACAGAAGGAAATCTCCCAGCAGGGAGGAGACATACAGCACTTACTTCCCAGTGGTGTTGACCAATGTGACTGTTTTTTTACGAGGGCCCCTTCAGTGCAGGAAATTGCCTTGTCAATAAATTCCTACTCTACTTTATGACTCTTCTTCCTATTTGCTTTTTTGTGCCTCTCTCAAGTCTCACTGTCAGCTGATTTCCTCTCTCTACTGCTGCTCATAAAAGCATGGCACTTTCAGACATGTGTGGGTCACACTGGGATACACTCACACACTCACACACGGACACACGGACACACACACAGTGAGGGATGGACTCGATACAGCTGATGTGTATGTCTGGAGTCCAGGTTTTCTGCTCTCGCAGAGTACGGTTTGCATGACAGTGTTGGTAACGTCACCGAACTCGCAATCCAGATGCCCATGCAGTTGGCAGAATTTAAATTCAATGAACAAACCAAACTGGAATAAATCTGCAACAAATTTCAGGCTTACACCGACAAGTGGCAACTAATGTTTGTGCCACACAAGTGCCAGGCCTCTGTTTCTTCAAACAACAGAGAACCTACCCATTGTGCCTTGGCATTTTCTTTTTTTTATTAATTCACAGGATGAGGGTATTGTTGGCAAGGCCAGCATTTATTGCCTATCCCTAATTGTTTAGAGTTGGTAACCAGTTAAGAGTCAACCACATTGCTGTGGGTCTGGAGTCATATGTAGGCCAGACCAGGTAAGGATGGCAGCTTCCAGGAGCCAGATGGGTTTTCCAACACGGTCATTATTCATTGAATTCAAATTCCACCATCTGCCGAGGCGTGATTTGAACCTGGGTCCCCAGAATCCTGGGTCGCTGGATTAACAGTCCAGAGATAATACCACTAGGCCATTTATAACATTACAATTACTGAGTCCCCCACTATCTACATCCTGGGGCTTACCACTGACCAGAAACTGAACTGGACTCGCTGCATAAATACAGTGGCTACAATTGCAGGTCAGAGACCAGCAATACTGCAGTGAGTAACTCACCTCCTGACTCCCCAAAGCCTGTCCACCATCTACAAGGCCAAAGTGTGATGGAATATTCTACACTTGCCTAGATGAGTGCATTTCCACCATTCCAGGAGCTTGGCACCACCCAGCATAAATTATTCGATTGATCAGTACCCAACTCTAACATCTTCAATATTCACTCCATTAAATAATTCTCAGCAGATGCAATGTGTGCCCTCTACAAGATGCACTGCGGTAACTCATCATGCCTCTAGACAGCATCTTCCAAACCCATAGAGATAGTAAGAACTGCAGATGCTGGAGTCAGAGATAACACAGTGTGGAGCCAGGCTGGCTGAAGAAGTATCCCGACCCGAAACGTCAACTATCCTGCACCTCTGATGCTGCTTCACCTTCCAAACCCATGACCACTATCATCTAGAAGGATGTGGGCAGCAGATATATGGAAACACCAGCCCCTGTAAGTCTCCCTCCAAGCCACTCACCATCCTGACATTGTTATTCTTTCACTGTTTCTGGGTCAAAATCCTGGAATTCCCTCCCTAAGGGCATTGTGGGTCTACCTACAGCACATAGACTGCAGCGGTTCAAGGTGGCAGTTTACCACCACCTTCTCAAGGGGCACCTAGGGATGGGCAATAACTGCTGGGCCCAGCCAGCGATAGCCATATCCCATGAATTAATAACAAGTTATAAAGGGAATCACAGCCAGAGGTAATCTGCATAGCCTTGAGAAACACAAAATGCTGATTGAACCCTTCCAACAGTCACTTCTGGGGGTCAAATATCAACCTGAAATATTTCCCCAGTTTCAAAAAATCAATGCAAGCTGCCAGGGTGTACATGTCTCTCAGGAATCCAGGCAATCCAGCTCTCTCTTCTGGTGAGAGATCTGTCGCATTCATGCATTACTCAGAACACACGCTTCAAAACTGTGAAAGGACTCAGCCCTCTCAGACCTGCCTCCCGTTCACAAGCTGCTAAAACCCACAGGGTCACTGAGTGGCCATTCCATTTAACTCAAAATGATTGGCATTTGTATAGCACCTTTCACATCGTCAGGACTTCCTAATGTGCTTTACAGCCAGTGAATTACCTACCTACTTAAAAAAAACACTCTCACTGCTGGAGTATGGGAACTGCAGCTGTCGCTCTACGCACAGCAAGATTCCACTGAAGGATTACTATTGGCAGGGAGAACTCAACCCCCTGCTCATCTTCAGAATAGTAGCTATGAGATCTTTCAGGTTCACCAGAGAGGGGGCAGACAGTGCCATGGTGTGGCATCATGTTTGACGGAGCAGCACTTTCTCAGTGCCCTCATGGGAGTGTCAGGCTGGATAATATAGTCATGTCTGTGGACTGACTTGAACCCACGACTTTCTGACTCAGAGGTACAAGCATCACCTGCTGACACCCAGCTCAGAAAAGGTAGCAGAGAGCCATCTGACTGCGAAGGAGTTTGATGCCTCTTGGGGTGGCACTGAACTGAACTTTAGGAGGAGAATTTGTTGCTGCAAAGCAGCAACCTTCCTGCTCCACAGTGAAGCTGCCTACAGAGTGCAGCCAAGTCTTCTCTGGCTTCTTCTGCTCCCAACATCTACCACAGTCAATCATCCCTCTCAACACCAGCCTACCCCTGCCCCAGGGTGGACTAGGAAGGTCCCAGATTGAGAGGACCCACTTTCACCCTTCCCAAAGAAAATGTACACCTTCTTTACATCTCAATTTGCCCTTCCACACCATTAGCAACCTATTTCTCTTTGGCAGTGGGCCTGCACACCATCTGTTTCTCCCACCCCTCTAAAAACCAACGTTTTCCAACTCCTTCCAGTTCTGAAGGCATCACGCTGGACTCGAAACACTAACTCTGTTTCTCTCTCCACAGCCAGATTTGAAGATGTTCTCCAGAACTGTTGTGCATTTGTTTCTGTATCAGCTGATCTTGAACAGAATAAAGCGAAGTTTCTGCTCGGGATTGCGGTCTGGTGATGCTGAAGTGTGGACATACGTGGGCACTGAGGGTGGAGGGGAGGGGTTTCAGCCTCACGTTTGATTGTGATGCCCCTTGTGGCCAAATAGCCTGATCACCCCAGAGCAGAAATGGGAACCTGGAGGAAAGGAGCTGGGGGAAATAAAGAAGTGAGGCTTAATCCTAGGAGATGCTGGCAACCTGAGAGCGAGGGGTTACTGGAGTGTGCAGTTTTCCGGAGTGTAGTGTTGTCTGAATAAATTGGTTGTGTTTAATCAGCGCTGCAGTGCACTGCTCAGCTCCCTGCTGCCTCTTGTTGCTGCTCATCAGAGACATCGATAGTGAAAGCCTCATCCATGCAGTGCTATCTCTGACTCTCCAGAGACTTGGCTCCTCAAACTGTGGGCCATTGACCACATTTGAAACCAGCCGAGGTAGGCAGCAATGGGAGGCAAGGTGTAAATCTAGTATCAGGCAGTGGCACAGAAATCAGTCACTCCCATCTCCATCTGGGCAACTCTTTAGAAAAACAGCAATTTCTGTTGTTGGGGGTCGCGAGTTGGTGGTGAGGGGGGTGGTGGTGAGGGGGGTGGGGCCGGGGATGGGTTGGGGAGGTTAACCTCTGCTTTTAATTACAGTTATGGAACAAAAGTAATTAGAATGAGCAAACTACTGCAGGTGCTGGAGTCTGTACTGAAAACAAAAAAAATACTGGAGATCCCACTGGGTCAGGGCAGCATCCATGGAGAGAGAGCAAGCTAACGTTTCGAGACTAGATGACTCTTCATCAGAGCATTGTCTTGTTTTCTCTCCATGGATGCTGCCTGACCCGTTGGGATCTCCTTTTTTTTTGTCAAAAGTCATTAGAAGTCAAAAGTCATTAGAAGTCAAAAGCCATTAGAAGTCAAAAGCAAATTCACTGTTTCTTTTCCCCCCACACAAGAAACAACTTTTTGCCACTCATTTCACCACTGAAATACTGTGAGTGTTTTTCAGCAGGTCAAGTCAGGAAACTATGAATCACAGTGTGGAAGCAGGCCATTCAGCCCATAGCAACCCTCCAAAGAACATCCCATTCAGACCAAGGTCCCCACCTTATCCCCGTGGTCCTACATTTCCCCATGGCCAATCCACTCTAACCTGCACATCTTTGGACTGTGGGAGGAAACCGAAGCACCCAGAGGAAACCCATGCAGACACAGGGAGAATGTGAAAACTCTACACAGTTGCCAGAGGCTGGAATTGAACCTGGATCCCTGGTGCTGCGAGGCAGCAGTGCTAACCACTGAGCCACCGTGCCATCCATGTGTGAGTATGACAGAGAGAGAGAAAGTGTGTGTGTGTGTGTGTGTGTGTGTGTGTGTGTGTGTGTATGTGTGTGTGTATGTGTGTGTGTATGTGTGTGTATGTGTGCGTGTGTATGTGTGCATGTGCGCGTGTGCGTGTTTGTGTGTGAGAGAGAGAGAGGAGAGAGAGAGGAGAGAGAGAGAGAGAGAGAGAGAGAGAGAGAGAGAGAGAGAGAGAGAGAGAGAGAGAGAGAGAGAGAGAGAGAGAGAGAGAGAGAGAGAGAGAGAGAGAGAGAGAGAGAGAGAGGCAGAGAGAGGCAGAGAGAGCATGACAGAGAGCCTGTGTTTCAGAGAATTGTCCAAATCAAGCTACGTTTCTCCCAGCCAAGCCATGTCTCCTCCTGGTTAATACCAGTTGCTCTGACTTCAAACATTTAAGAGAAAATGAGTTTCAGCAAAAAGACGACTGCACACATCAGCAACTGGAGGGGGCCATTCAGCCCCTTGAGCCTGACCCCTCTACTGTTCAATTTGATCAGTGTCAGTATAAAACCACAAGAAATAGGAACAGGAGTAAGTGGTTTGGCCCCTCGAGTCTGCTCTACCATTCAATGGGATTGTGCCTGATCTGACATTTCCCATGCCAACTTTCCTGCCCTTTTTTGATTCCCCAACTGACAAGAATCCATCTGTCTCAGCCTTAAATATATACAAGGACTCTGCCCCACAGGTCTCTGTGACAAGGAGTTCCAAAGACTCTCAACCCTCAGAGAAATTCCTCTTCATCCGAGTCTTAAATTGGTGCTCCTTTATTGTGAGCCTGTGCCCTCTGCTCCTAGACTCTCCCATGAGTGGAAACATCCTCTCAGCATTGACCTTGTCAAGCCCCTTAAGTATCTGATGAGTCTCAATGAGATCACCTCTCATCTTTCTAAACTCCAGTGAGTAGAATCCCAACCTGTTTGGTCTTTGTTCGTAAGACAATCCCTCCATACCAGGGATCAACCTAGTAAACTTTCACTGAGCTAGCTCCAGTGAGATGATATCTTTCCCTAAATAAGACGACCAAAAACTGCTCACAATACTCCAGATGAGATCTCACCAGCACCTTGTAAAGTGCAATAAGACTTCCCTAATCTTGAACGTCAGCCCCTTTGAAATAAGGGCCAACATTCCATTAGCCTTCCTGATTCCCTGCTGCCCTCTGTGTGCTAGCTTTCTGGGTTTCACACACAAGCCCTTCTGAGTGCCTTTGTGTTGCAGCTTCCCTCCATTTGAATGGCATCCATTTATTTTTAAATTCTTTTATAGGATGTGGGCATTGCTGGCAAGACCTGCATTTGCTAGCCATTCCTAATTGTGCTTGAGTGGCTCCCTAGGCCATTTCAGAGGGCAATTAAGAATTAACCGCATTGCTGCAGGCCTGGAGTCACATGTAGGCCAGGCTGGGGTAGGGAGAGTAGGGAGCGAGAGAGAGGAGCAGAACTTCTTCAAGGTGGGCATTCCTGGAAGAGATGTGGCAGCGAGTTAAATACTAAATAAAAACCAAAAGAACTGCGGATGTTGTAAATCAGGAACAAAAACAAAGTTGCTGGAAAAGCTCAGCAGGTCTGGCAGCATCTGTGGAGGAGAAAACAGAGTTAACGTTTCGGGTCCGGTGACCCTTCCTCAGAACTGATGGTGGCTGGGAAAACATCAGTTTATATGCAGAAAATAGGGAGGTGGGTGGGGTAGGGAGTAAACAATAGGATAGAGCCCAAAGAGAGAGAAAGACAGTTGGACAGACAAAGCTAAGAATCAGGCTGGGAGAGTGAATAGTTGTTAATGGGGACTGTTAGTGACTAACAACAGGGGGTGTGTAATGGCAGGTCAGAGTCTAGGAATACTGTGGTGAGTAGCTCACCTCCTGACTCCCCAAAGCCTGCCCACCATAAACAAGGCACAGGGCAGGAGTGTGATGGAATCCTCCCCACTTGCCTGGATGGGTACAGCCCCAACAACACTCAAGCAGCTTGACACCATCCAGGACAAAGCAGCCTGTTTGATTGGCACCACATTCACCAACACCTAATCTCTCCATCATTGACGCTCAGTAGCAGCAGTGTGTACTATCTACAAGATGCACTGCAGAAATTCACCGAAGATCCTCAGACAGCACCTTCCAAACCCATGACCACTTCCACTTAGAAGGACAAGGGCAGCAGATACATGGGAACACCACCAGCTTCAAGTTCCTCTCCAAGTCACTCACCATCCTGACTTGGAAATATATCACCGTTCCTTTGGTGTCGCTGGGTCGAAATCCTGGAATTCCCTCCCTAATGGCATCCAGTGGCTCAGTGGTTAGCACTGCCAGGGACCCAAGTTCGATTCCAGCCACGGGTGACTGGTTGTGTGGAGTTTGCATGTTTTCCCCATGTCTGTGTGGGTTTCCTCCCACAGTCCAAAGATGTGCAAATTAAGTGGATTGGCCATGCTAAATTGCACATAGTGTTCAGGGAAATGCAGGCTGGGTGGATTAGCCATGGGGAATGCTGGGTTACAGCAATAGGATGGGGCAGTGGATCTGGGTGGGATGCTGTTGTGGACTTAATGGGCCAAATGGCCTGTTTCCACACTGTAGGGATTCAGTGATTAAATTAGACTGCAGCAGTTCAAGAAGGCAGCTTACCACCACCTTAAGGGCAATCAGGGATGGGTAATAAATGCTGGCCCAGCCAGCAAAGCCATTTCCCATGAGTGAATTAAAAATAAAGGTATTGAGACAGAAGATGAGTCATAATGTGGTTGAATGGGGAAAGGAGGCTGGAGAGGCTGAATGGCCTCTTCCTAGCAAGTGAAGAAACTCTGAAAACTGAGGAGACAGGCTGGACATGATCATTCAAAAAGTTCTCAGTCAGCAAAATGTGGAATACAGAGAGCCATTGGAAGCTGGGAGCGACATTGCTCTGTAAAGTGAGTGTAAATATTGTAAACAAGAAGGGATACACCCTTTCTGTCCTCAGAAGTACAAGCTGCCTTCAAGGCTGAAATAATTTTAGAGTATTTTTCTGAACTCATTTATTACAGTAAACGATTTAGACTGTAAAACCTTGCTGTGTCGTTATTTCAGCTGGTAACCGGAAGTTCAAAATTCTCCTTTGAACAAAGTTATCAGTCTCTACGGAGATTGTAACAATGGGCAGAATCATTTTCATGGGAGTTATAATTAGGCACGTCAACAGTTAGTGACTTGACCGTAGCTGCCCTTTATATACAATTGCTCCCATTACTTCACCAAGATCACATTTGCGTTAATCACCAGCTTGCTTGTGCTCAGAGACGTGGCTGTAAGCTAATACAGTCACAAGTGAATGTATTAACATTTTGCTTCTGCATATGCAATGAGATGGGATTTCAAAGCACTGGCATCACTTTAAATCAGACTGGTGAAATTCTGTGCCCCCTGCATGATGACAGTAGTCTGCTGGCACTCACTATTTGAGTCAGAAGTTCTTTAATATTGAAGCAGCATCGACATATCCACCTTGCATTGCCATAGTTTCCAGGCCAATACCCATGGAAAATGAAATTAGTCTGGTCAGATCTTTGTTAGCTGGCACACTCAGGATGGGCCAAATGGCCTCCTTCTGTCCTGTATATGTCTTTGAGTGACTGACTGACTTTGGGACTGGGAGAGAGCTACTTCTCACTATCAAAAACAAATCACTGGAAAAGCTCAGCAGGTCTAACAGCACCCATAGCGAGAAATCAGAGTTTTGGGTCGCGTGACCTTTCCTTAGGACTCATTTGACCTAAAGATGCTGCCAGACCTGCTGAGCTTTTCCAGCAATTTCTGATTTCCCTTTTGATTTACAGCATCTGCAATTCTTCTGGTTTTTTGCTTCTCTCTATTGCTTTCCACCAGGCGCCACACAGAGAGACTGTCACAACCAGCTCCTGTGACACTCACAACCAGCTCCTGTGATAGAAACACAGATATAAAAGGAGAGAACTTGTCAGTGATGTGGGAGGGGGAGGGTGGTGTTGGCATGTGTCTGTGTGTGTGTCTGTCTGTCTGTGTGTGCGTGTCTGTGTGGTGGGGGGTGGGGGAGAGGTCACGTGATGTTCAAGAACAACAAACAAGTCAAAGGAATAAAGAAGAAAACACGTCTTTGGTGTCCAACAGATAAAAGGCTTTCCCAATCTGTTCAATAGCAGACATAGTCAGTAAACCAACACGAAGGTGGCCAGAGTAGGCTGATGTCAGCCTTTCTGAGGAGTCATTGAGCAAGAGTCTATTCAATTGAATCCAAACAAGGATGTTTGTCCAGAGTCAGGGAGGTCTACAGCACACAGCAAAAAAGCCCTTCAGCCCCTCAAGCCTGCACCAGTTAAAAACAACCTAATCTCATTTCCCAGCACTTGGCTCATAGCCTTGTATGTCTTGGCATTACAAGTGCACATCTAAACACTTAAGTATTATGAGAGTTTCTGCCTGCACCATCCTTACAGGCAGTGAGTTCCAGATTCTCACCAGTCTAAGTGAAAAATGTTTTCCTCACATCTCCCCTAAAGCTCCTGCCCCTTGCCTTAAATCTATATCCTCTGGTCATTGATCCCTCCACTAAGGGGAAAACGTCCTTCCTGTGTACCCTTTACGACATTAGCATAGTCCTACCATAGCACAGGCATGCTGTCTCATTCGAGCGCAAGAGAGAGTGTGAGAGGCGAGCGAGAGCGCGAGGGGGCGGGAGGGCGAGCGAGAGCGCGAGG
>NC_063367.1:18932791-18946048 GCF_021869965.1 Rhincodon typus | reverse complement strand
GAGGGGGGAGGGGAGGGGGAGTGAGGGGTCGGGGGGCGAGAATGAGGGGGGCGGGAGGGTGGGAGAGCGAGGGGGGCGGGAGAGCGGGGGGAAGGGGGGTGTGAGAGTGAGAGAGGGCAAGAAATTGTTATAAATTTTTAAAAAAAGGGCAAGAAATATTTCTATTTCCAGCATGCCTGCGAGTGGAAAATATCTTCACATCCAAACTGCGGTCACCCTATCGTCTAGACAAGTACTGCAGCCAAAGCGTGCACAGCAGGATCCCAGTAAGGAGATGGGTGAACAGTCCAGCTATTTTCTGGTGGTGCTGGCTGCAGGGGTAAAGTAGTTTGGGACTGAATTCCGCTGGTGTCTAAACAGCACTTTGCACTGCAGATGCAATAGAGTCAGAGAAGTTGACAATATAGGAGCTACATGAGGCAGCCAGCAGGGAGGGAGTTTAAAACAGTGAGGAGCCAAGTGATCTGGACCTGCACCAAGCTCAGGACCTAGAATGAGGTGCAACCCCACAATATTTTAAAGTGATGTGCCAAAAGCAGGAAGGGAGATGGGAGAAAAACCCTTTTTCACCCAGTGAGTAGTTTCGGGTATGAAACACATGGTCTGGAAAATGTGGAAGCAGGTTCATTGGGGCATTGGATGATTATTTGAATAGACATAGAGTGTGAGGGTATGGGGAAAAATTGGCACTAGGTAATAGTGCTCACTTGATGTATAGACAGGGTGGTTAAAAAGGTGTTTAGCATGCTCGCCTTCATTGCTCAATCCTTTGAGTATAGGAGTTGGGACGTAACGTTGAGGTTATACAGAACATTGGGGAGGCCTCTTCTGGAGTATTGTGCCCAGTTCTTGTCACCCAGTTACAGGAAGGATATTATTAAGCTGGAGAGGATTCAGAGAAGATTTACCAGGATGTTGCCAGGTATGGAAAGTTTAAGTTATAAGGAAAGGCTGGATAGGCTGGGACTGTTTTCACTGGAGTATAGGAGGTTGAGAAGTGACCTTATAGAAGTTTATAAAATCATGAGTGGTATAGATAGAGTTAATGGTAATTGTCTTTCCCTAGGATGGGTAGTTTCAAGACTAGAGGGCACATTTTTAAGGTGAGAGGAGAGAGATTTAAAAAAAGGCATGAAGGCAAATATTTTACACAGAGGGTGGTTCGTGTGTGGAATGAACTTCCTGAGGAAATGGTGGATGTGGGCACAATTACAATATTTAAAAGACATTTGGATAAGTACATGAATAGGAAAGGTTGGGAGGGATATGGGCCAGGAGCAGGCAGGTGGGACCAGTTTAGTTTGGGATTATGTTCAACATGAACTGGTTGGACCAAAGGGTCTCTTTCTGTGCTACTGCAGGTGTGATGGGCCCAATGATCATCTTCTGCCCCATGACAATTCTGGGATTCTATGTTCGACTATAAAACACGGTGCTCAATCCTGAGGTCGCGCTCATTTGCAAGGAGAAATGAATGGTGGAGCAAATGTACAGAACACATCCCGGGTTTTACTTAAGATAGTAGGAACAGCCGATGCTGGAGAATCTGAGATAACAAGGTGTAGAGCTGGATGAACATAGCAGGCCAAGCAGCATCAGAGGAGCAGGAAAGCTGACGTTTCGGGTCTGGACCCTTCTTCAGAAATGGGGGAGGAGAAGGGGATTCTGAAATAAATAAGGAAGTGGTGGTGCGGGGGGGGGAGGTGGATGGAAGGTGGATAAAGGAATGGAGAGGAGACGGACAGGTCAAGGAGACAGGGATGGAGCCAGTAAAAGTGAGTGCAGGTGGGGAGTTAGGGTGGGGGTTGGTCAGTCCAAGGAAGACGGAGAGGTCAAGGAGGCGGGGATGAGGTTGGTAGGTAGGAGATCGGGGTGGGGGTTGGTCAGTGAGGTTTTACTCACTCCACTACCGGTGGCCACGCGCGCAACGACCTGGGTCCTCAGTTCTGGAATTCTCTTCCGGCCCCCGTCAAGATGCTTCTTAAAATCTACCTCTTTGACCAAGCTTTTGCCTTTCTTTGGGACTCAGTATCAGAAGATACTCGATAATATTCCAAGGTGGAACACCTTGAAATGCTTTTACTAAATTATAGGGTGCTTTATAAATGCAAGTTGGTGTTAAAACTGACAAGATACTTGCCCCTGGCTTTATTCACTCATTGTAAATCCACCTCAATTCCACCCAACAAAGCATTGCAATAAGGAGAGTGTGGGTAGACTATAATTCAATACCGAAACTGGCCCACATTAAACAGAGCTCGCCTGGAAACGTTATAGGCTCAGCTCTGTACAAAATGACCTTTTATAATATATATTCATTTATTACCTGCCATCATTTTTTGGGCTTCATAAGGTTCCATGTAGCCATCATTCTCAGTCACTTTCTCCTGTCCAACCTGGGTCACACCAGACTGCTTAGCATCGAATGGATCAGCGTAGTCTTCGAGAATAATGACCTGTCAGCGGGCACAAATTAAAACACAAAAGAGACACATTATACACTCAGCGCTCGTTGAATGCGTAATTGTTTCTGTAATGTGTTAAAAATCTGTATTCCACGGCCTGTGGGCACCAGGAACTGAGAGTCTCTCAATAAAGTAGAGAGAGAAGCTTCGTAAAAGGTGACAAATTGCAATGTGTAAATAAAGTTGAGGTCGAACATTTGATACCAACACACATACGTGGCAAGAGTGAACTGGCAGATAATCGTTAATTTCTCTCACAAGTACACAGGGAATAAAATAGGTGACAGCAGATTCATCACCATGGGTACCATCTTTCTCATTCTTTCAATGCTGCCTACCTTATTCTGTCACCTTAACTGTCATCCTCAGGCTTGGGAAATGTTCAAGTTCTACGTCTTGGTCGGGTGGTCCATCAACAGATCAGGTAGTGGGCACTACAAAACCCCAGGCTATCTGGCTCTGATCAGAATCAGTAACTCCTCCCTGATCTCAGTGCCCACATATGCTTGTTTCTCAGCCTGGGAAGCAACTGACAGTCAGGATAACGGGTCAGTTCTCTTCTTCAGTTCCTAAACCCCAGAGGCGTTCAGCCCAATTACAAAATACCCGACATCTAACTGAAATCCGGTGCTTCTAAACTCAAACAGCTCGAGAGTCTGGACAATGCAAGTGAGAAAACTGCGTTCGAGGAGAGGAGGGAACCTAGTGAAGAGAAAGGGAAGTGCTGAAAGAAAACAACGTACTGTCAAAGTTTTCATTTTGCACTCATCAGGACTGAATTGCAAGAATGCCAAATCATAAAGGGAACAACAATTTATCCTGGATGAGAAGAGACTGCTGAATGGTTGGCAAGTGCAATCTGAATGCAGAGTGATGCCTTGAAGAATAGCCCTCTTCTCATTCAGTACAAAGTGTTATCACTTACATGTTTGGTATCCTTGTGATTTTGTCCTGGTGTTTGCATGACAAAGACATTTTGACAGCATGTATCTTTTTCCAGCAATTGTCAATTTCTGTAAAACCAAGTGGCTGATAAGAGAAATGGTTCATTGATGGGGTTTTGTCAGCTCATTGCACAACAAAGAAAGCTGGTTAAAGGAAAGACACACACAGGTACAGACTGAGAGCATCTCAAACCTACGTTTGCACAGGCAGGGTCACGACCTGTAGGGTGTTCCTGAGAATTAAATTCAGAAGCTTTCCGAACACAGGGCGTAGGGTCCAAACTGCATAAAACAGGACGAGTGATGAGACAGCTGGAAGGTGGAGAGGAGAAGTCAGGAAATTTCATTTTCCAGCCACAGGAAGGAAAACACCCAGCGTTTGCTGGCTGGAAAAGCAAACCCCACTCCTACACTGATTCCCTTTCAGTTTTCGGCAGGAGGTTAAGGGCAAAAAAAAGGCACTGATTGTATTTTGCCCATTTACTCCTGTCCCTGCTTGGCAAACTGAACTTTGCTGCATTGTCTCGCCCACCCAGCCCTGAAGATTTTGTCTATATTTTGGGGAAATGGGCTGAGGATGCCACCGACATTTCTCAAATAGAGAGAGCTACAGTGGATGAGTATTCCCAAGGCCTGGGCCAACGATCAGGAGACACTTAAACAACTTTCACAGTACAAGAATTTAAATTTAATTAAATGTGGAATTAATAAAAGGCAGTGACAATGAAACGACTGTAGAGGCGTAAAAACCTGTCTGGTTCATCGATATCCTTTGAGGAGGGAAATCTGTTTTCCATACTTGGTCTGACCTATACATGATGGCATTCTCATAGCAATATGACTGTCTCTTAACTGCCCTCTGAAATGTCTAAGAAATCCACTTGTATTGGACATCAAAACCAGCACGGCTTCAGCGTGAACTTCTGGTCTCGAAATGAATTCCTAGAAGGGAGGTCCCACCATGGCTCAGCACTGAAGAAAGACTGTAATGTTTGAACTTTCAGTTTTGTTTGTTTATTTTCCACTTAAAACTGAGAAGGCCTGCAATGTGTAACTTTTAACCTTATTTCGTATGTTTTACACCATACTATAATTACAGCAACCTTTAACTTTTAACTGTGTTCTTTCTTTCTAACTTTTTCTCAAGATTCTGTGGCCAGGTACTTTTCCCAAGATGTGTGGCGACATTATACAATATTCACTGTACGCCTATACGTCAGAACATGTGGTAATAAAATCAAAATCAAATCAAAACAAGCTATTAGGAATCACACCAACCTGCTGACCCTCAAGGGCTATTAAGGAAAGTTATCAGGTGCTAGCCTGGCTAGGGATTCCCACATCTCATAAATGAATTGAAAAAAACTGAAGGTGCCACAAAAACAAAATATGGCAGATCTTGGAAATCTAATTTCCACTCTTCCGTCATCATTATCTCTGACTCTCTCCTTCCCTCTGATTCTCTCCAGCTCTGTTTCTGTGGAGCAGTGGTCAATGAATATTGGTGCCAAGCCCCTCCACCCCCATCACCTTGACACAGTGACATTGTTATCTATCTCCACCAACTCTGTCTGATCTATTAAGCTGTTTGTTCTGTGACTCCAGCCTGAAGGGACGAAGCCGGCAGACTATTGATTATGGATGGATAGGACTCAGCCCAGTCACACCCTCACACACCACTCCCAGCAAGAATTAAACATCGAATACACTGACCTGGTCAGAGCCCAGGGCCATCATTCTGCCTTGTGCGCCAAATAGCGCCCACACTAAC
Organism: Rhincodon typus; assembly: GCF_021869965.1. NCBI lineage: Eukaryota > Metazoa > Chordata > Chondrichthyes > Orectolobiformes > Rhincodontidae > Rhincodon > Rhincodon typus. The sequence continues at coordinate 18,940,868 of NC_063367.1, read as the reverse complement.
TGAACTGCAGCAAGGTAGGCATCCTTCCCAGTTCATGCCAACTCAAGCAGGGCGGCAACTGAGCTGATGCCCTTCAGTGGGTCTGTGTGGAGTTAGCACATTCTCCCCGTGTCTGCGTGGGTTTTCTCCGGGTGCTTCAGTTTCCTCCCACAGTCCAATGATGTGTAGGTTAGGGTGGATTGGCCATGTTAAATTGCCCATAGTATCCAGGGATGTGCCGGCTAGGTGGGTTAGCCATGGGAAATGCAGAGTCACAGGAACAGGGTGGAATGCCCTTTGGCGGGTTGGTGCAGACTTGATGGGCTGATTGGCCTGTTTCCACAGCATAGGGTTCTATGAAAGGATTCTATCCTCTATGACAGTGGTTAAGTGATAGCTGCCTCACGCGAGATCGGTAATTGTGGGTTAATGATCCTTTGGCTGTTTGCTACATTAAAGACTCTTACACAGCTGCTTGTTTTTTTATTGTTGAGGCTTAAAGTCCCACTCCAGCACATAACTGAGGCTGGGTCTCTGCTGAAGTGCTGCGGGAGTGCTGCATTGTTGCTGTTCTTCAGATAAGAAAGGAAACCTAGGCCCTACCTGGGCTTGAAGAGATCTCACACCTGCTTTCAGAAGAGGAGGGACACTCTGGTAATCCCTGGTAAATATATTCACCCATTACCCAACATCCCTGCTGGTCATTTCACACTGCTTCTGCTTGTGGGAGCTTCCTGTTCGCAAATTGATCGCTGCATTGCTCATGAAAGGATGCGTCAAAATACTCGGCCAACCGTAAAAGTGCGTTGTGGTGTTCAGCGAGTGTAAAAGGCGCTATCTAAATGCAAGACATTTCATTCATTCTAAACCAGGAAGGTGAAAATAAAACACATAGATGCTACCAGGTCTGGGGGTTATCCAGGTCGGGTTCAGCCCTTGCCCCTCACTCCCAGTACCCACTGTCACCACTCACCCGGGCCAAATGCCCAGGCCTTGTGGAGACTTAGCCAACCCTCCACACCCTGGGGGCCCCCAGCAAAACATATCAAACATCGAGCAGGGGTGAAGGAACAATCAACCCTTTGTCAGCCGGGGTCCCCCTGGGAACAGGGTGAGGTGGGGGGAGTGGGCCATTAACTGACTGAAAAGCCAGTTTAGGAACACATGCCCGCAGCTCTGGAGAGAGAAAGAAATTGGATATGTCAGCCAATGTGTCAATCGCTGTTAGCTGCCGAGATGAGCTTTTGTCTTGTGAGCGTGTGCGGGGGGCGGGGGAGTAATATCAATTACAGCCCGTCAATCACAAGCAATCTCAGGGACAAGTCGGAATACTCCTCCAGCATGTCAACTGAGCCACAGATTCAAACTCTCCCTGGGCTCTCCCTCTGTTACGTTCAGACATTGACAGATCCCCACGGTGTATTTCCACACGCTTGAGCTCTGCTCTCTACGATACTTTTTAGACTAACTTCACTTGTCTGGCCAGTGTCAGTCCAGTCACACAGCTTTGACAGTCCCAGTGAGCCAAGGAACCGCACTCAAAATCAGCCAGTTTCCAGCTCCCAGTTAAACACACACACACAGGCACAGACAGAGACAGAGAGACAGGGGTGGGGTGGGGTGAGTGAGAACAGAGACAGAGAGGGACAGAGACAGGAGAGAGAGGGACAGAGATGGGAGAGAGGGACAGAGACAAGAGAGCCAGTGGGGCAGAGAGTGAGAGACAGAGACAGAGTCTCTCTCAGAGCTCTCTTTCTCTCAGAGAGGGACACAGTCAGAAAGGGGGGGACAGAGTTACAGAAAGAAACAGACCAACAGACACAGTCAGAATGGGAGGGATAGTCAGAGAGAGAAAAGGGAGAGAGGAAGGGGGCAGAAACTCAGAGAGGGAGGGGGAGACAGACAGAAAGAGGCAGAGAAGCACAGAGAGAGGGGAAGGAGGAAGAGGTTAAACAGGGACAGATGGGGAGAGAGAGAGAGAGACATACACACACACAGATATACAGAATGAGAGACACAGAGAGAGAGAGAGAGAGAAACAGAGACACACAAAGAGCAAAAATAGACACACAAATACAAGGAGAGAGAGAGGGGGTTGCAAACATGCACAAACAAACATAGGATCTGCCTATTCACATGAAACACACACAAAGACACCAAGACACACACACTGTGCATCAGAATGAGAATAATATCACCGAGAAATTGAAACATCTAACTCTGATGTCTGAACGAGACCTTTCAATTTCTGGAGCAAAAAGATTGTTTCTTTTTCACATTTTGAAAACACATTCTTCTATGATCATAAATAATCAAAATTAGTTTGTGCTGCGATTTTCCTCTCCCTGTCTACATCGACATGGCCCTCTCCAATTCGGTTTGTATTTCTTCATTTGTGGTTCATTCTTACACACATTGTCTGTGCTTTCCATCCCCCCTCTCTCCCTGTTATTCTGCCTCTCTATCTGTAGATCAACATCTATCACTGTGACTCCAATCTTGGGTTTCTCTCTTTAACACTTTCCGACATCTAAATAATTAATGTTTGTCCCATGCCCCTTTTCTCGGAGTCTGCACTTCTGTCTCATATATCCCAACTGCCTCAATTGTGATGCTTGCAGAGTTGAACAGCCCATCCACATTCACTCTCAGAAAACACTGTAATGGATGCCCGCAGACACTGCAGTTTAAGTGCCCACTGAACTAGACCCCAACAAGGAGCTGACAGGTAGAGAGATGAACGAAGAAGGGGGAATATTAAACTGGGTTGGTATAGCCACTGCCTTGAGCACTCTCAGTGCCTTTGACTGAGCTTCCCAGTCTCTAGAGTACCTGCTGCAGGGGCTGAGAGAATGACAGCACTATCTGCAGCAGCTTTAAACAAGTGGCAATCGTCTTGAGCAGGTTACACAGAGATCAGGCAATTTCCTTATTGGTTAAAGCCTGCCACATTAACAAAACATATTATTCCAGAGGATCAACAGGAAGGAGGACTATCCCCAGATTAAACACACACCGACTATTACTAGGCCAAGACACCCACCTTCACAAAATTTCACTCGATCCCTAAACCTTTGCAAAGTGGTGGGGGAAGGGAGGGGGGAGGTGGAGGAATCATGGATGTTGGAAGGAGGTGGTGAGAGGTGAGGGGATTTGGGATCCCCAAGTCTCTGTAGAAACAAAGACATGGTAGACTCCGATCCTCCCCATCCTAGATTCTCTTTCTCAATAGATTATCTCTCTCTCTCTTTCTCAAATCCAGCCTGGGATTTTCTTCTTTTATTATTTCACAAGATGCCAGCATCACTAGCAAGGCTGGCATTTGTTGCCTGTCCCTAATTGCCCTTGAAGGGAGTGCCTTGCTCAGCCAGTTCAGAGTCAGCCACATTGCTGTGGGTCTGGAGACAAGTGTAGGCCAGACCAGGTATGGTTGGCAGTTTCCTTCCCTAAAAGACATGTTGGAACCAGATGGGGTTTTCTGAATAATTGATGATAGAGTCGCCATCACTGGCACTCACTTGTTATTCCTGGTTTTATTAACTGAATGAAAATTCCACAATTTTTTTTTACCAATTTAACCTATTTTTCCAATCAACCTGTTCAGAGATGTTATTACACACCTCTGGAGCAGGTGGGAATTGAGCCTAGGCCTCGCAGTCCAGGGGTAGGGATACTAACACTGCGCAATGAGCGGGCCAATAAACTGTCATGGTCAGATTTGAACACAAGTTCTCAATGTATTAGGCTTTGTGTCTGGATTACCAGGCCAGTGATATTACCATGACACCACCATCTCCTACGTTACAGTGTCTGGGTAGACCGTCTCTGATGTGGGACTGCACATGCAGTGTGGAAGAGGAGGACTGCTTGCCAAGTGTCTCCCTCAGAGGAAGCTGATGAGGCACAGCAAGAGATGCCCCAAGCTTCAGAGTAATACAGAATGCCTGAAATGGAACAAAAGCAGAAAGTGCTGGCGAAACTCAGCAGGTCTGGCAGCATCTGTGGATAGTGGAACAGAGTTAATGTTTTGAGTCCGCAGAACCCGAGATCCTGAAATGGAGTACTTTTAAAGAAAGCACATTGCACCAGATCGCTTACAGAAACAGACAAAAGTATTCTCTGGTGCAGTATCATGCTAAAAGTTCTCCTGGGTTCAGACTCTGCATCAGCTCATGTCAAAGAGTCATGCAGCACAGAAACAGACCCTTTGGTCCAACCAATCCATGCCGACCATAATCCCAGACTAAACTAGTCCCACCTGCCTGCGTTTGGCCCATATTCCTCCAAACATTTCATATTCATGAACTTATCTAAATGTCTTTTAAATGTTCTAACTGTATCTGCATCCATCACTTCCTCTGGAAGTTCATTTCACACATGAACCACTGTGCAAAATAAAAAATTGCCCCTACATCTTTTTTAAAATCTTACTCCTCTCACCTTAAAAATATGCCCCCTAGTTTTGAAATCCCCTATCCTAGGGAAAAGACACCTGCCATTCATCTTTTCTGTACCCCTCATGATTTTATAAACCTCTGTAAGGTTGCCTCTCAACCTCCTATGCTCCAGTGAAAAAAGTCCCAGCCTATCCAGCATCTCCTTATAACTCAAACCCTCCATTCCCAGCAACATCCCGGTAAATCTCTTCTGAACACTCTCCAGATTAATATCCTTCCTATAACAAGGCGACCAGAACTGGACACAGTACTCAAGAAGAGGCCTCACCAAAGTTTTGTACAACCTCAATGTAACATCCCAACTCCTATGCTCAAAGGTCTGAGCAATGAAGTCAGGCATGCTAACTGCCTTCTCAACCATCAATCTCTATGTGATGTAAATGTTAAACAAAGGCAGCATGTGAAGACTGGACTCAGCACCACTACTGGAGACAAGGGACAGGTTTGGCCAGATGATACCCTCGGTAAGGCTCAGTTGGCAGTGCACATGCAACATTCCAAGGGCACAAACAGAATCAATGCCTCCCAGAATCATCGTGCACTTAAGAACCAACACTTGGGTACGTGGGCTGTGCAGCAAGACCACAGGGGGAGAGAAAGAGGAGGCACTGAATGATGAAATAGATGTGTTAGAATGAGTCAGGCGCCAGAGGGAATTATATCCTGATGTAATGTGAATTATGGTTGGAATTGTGTGACACAGCATACTGGGTTCATATAGTCAGACTCCAAATATAGTCCAACATTACAAAAAATGACTTCCATCTACATAGCACCTTTCACAGTGGTGGTACTTCCCCAAAGTGCTTTGAATTCCTTTCATGGCTCTAAAGTCAGGAACTGTAGCAGCGAAAATATGCACAGCAAGATCCAACAAACAGCAAGCTGATAACAACCGCACATACTTTTCTTCCCTGTTGTTGGTTTGATGGAAACAGCACTGACCATGATACCAGGGAGAACACCCTGGGGTTGGATACAGAGCAAGGCTCCCTCAAGTCTCACCTACGTGTCTCAGCCCTAATATAGGGAGAGTGTGATCTGCAGTATGCACGTTCATGGTGACCACCCTGTGAAACATTGTTCAAAATCCCTACAATGTGGGTAAAATGCAGTCACTTAAATCTTTGATCTCAGCATCAAAGTGTGCAATAAACTGGGACCATTGGCAGCTTTGTATTGGATCCTGCTCTTTTCCAGGGATTGGAGAGGCCAGACAGGCAAAGCCTCTGTCCATCCCACACACACCACACCCCCCACCCCCACCCATCCCAGACTGTGGGCTCCAATAGTCTGGATGGCAGAGAACCCAAGGACTTTTAGTTTCAAAACTCCTCATTGACTGAGGGCCCTGACTGTTTACCATGGCCACACGTAGCTCACAGCTGACACAGAGGCTAGTGTAGCCCACAGTGACTTCACAGGCTCAGATCTGAGGGGTTCTCTGCTCCAGTACTGCAGTCAGCGAGATTTACTCATCTGTCCATCACATGTACCATTTACCAGGGGTCATATATTACTCCCACTGCACAACGGGTCGATATCCTCAAGCAGAAATGCTCACAGCCAGACTAGAACCAACAGTGTCACAAGCTGGATGTGATGAACAGTTAGCTCACTCCCCAAGGAATTGGAGACAGGAGGCTGTGACAAACCAATAAGGCCACTTGTAATTATATTAGTCACCAAGATCCCAGCAAGGAAACAGATTGCACACTCACATGCTAAAGTGTTAATCAAGCTGGCTTGACATTACCCTGGTGAAGACATGCAAATCATTCTACATCCAATACACCGAGCTCAGCCAACAGATCCAATGCCACTGTAGCAAGAGATCTGCCTGACCCCTCCCGTAACTCTACACTGTGCTGCTCTATAGTTCTCCTGATCCTGGGGAGATATTTGTACAATGCCAAACACTTTCTTTCAAAAAAAAGAACATTTCACTGCCGGAGGGCCTATGGATGGTCAACATGCTGGCTCAGGAAATGCAAACAGCAATTCTGGCTCTCAACACCTTCATCAGAAATGGACTCTCTTGTCTCATACACTCCCTTCACATTACAGCTCAGGGGGATGGGAGCAGAGCAGAATACATGACAAAGTGCCAATGGTCCCAGTTTATTGCACACTTTGATGCTGGGATCAAAGGTTTAAGTGACTGCATTTCACCCTCATTCCAGGGATTTCAAAAGTGTTTCACAGAGTGGTCACTAGGAACATGTATGCTACAGACCCCACTGTCTCTATATTAGGGCTGAGACATGCAAGAAGCTTTATTCTGTATCTAACTCCTGTGCTGTCCCTGTCCTGGGAGTGTTTGATGGAGGACAGTGTAGAGAGAGCTTTACTCTGTATCTAACCTCGTGCTGTCCCTGTCCTGGGAGTGTTTGATGTGGGACTGTGTCGAGGGTACTCTATTTTTGGTTTTAACGAGACTAGCAAGATCTTTATTTTCTTTATTAAAGGAGTAGAGGTAGCTTTACTCTAGAACAATGCTGTCTCTGTCCTGGCAATGTTTGATGGGTACAGTGTAGAAGGACTTCACTCTGTTTCTAACCCTGTGTTGCATCTGCCTGGAGAGATTTGATGGAATTGTGTTGAGGGAGTACTGATGTTAGCTACTGAACTACTGACAGTATCACGGCCTTTTCCTGCTTTGTATTTCCTGGCAGCAGTCACAGGATAGCAGGTCAGGATTGGGCACCCTGGCTAACAGACTGGCTGTCTGTCACCTTGGGAACATTCCAACCAAACATAATATCCCCAAGGCAGGTGCAGTCCCCAGTGAAAACAGCCAATTCAAAACAGACAGGGTCAGGACAGGAGAATCGAAATCCTGATTGCTCCTTGTCTCTGTGGCTTGACAGGAGGCTGGGGTGTAACAACAGTGAGAGTTAGACTGCTCTGTAAGAACCAGATGCAATCATACTCACTGTGAGTGAACTCCCTGATGGATGCTAAATCGTGATATACAGCATTCTGTTTTTCTGTGCTTCAGTTATAACATGCACAGTCAAATCAGAACTTATTTTTACAGCAAGGTTGGTGTGCCAAAACAATGTTCTGTTTGAATAAAGTTTCTATAGTCCGCAAAGGGCCAACTGCCTATCTCTGCTTTGCAGGGAGTTTAATCACTCAGCTGCAACTGAACACAAGGGGTGAGGACACACCCAATGGCACTGCCCAGACTGGTGCCAAGTCTACCAGCAGAAGGAGGGTCCAGCTTTGATCCTTCGGTTGTGTCTAGTTTGTTGTTCTCGGTGTGGCACACAGCCAAAAGACACAATCGGCTTCAGCATTTCTGCTATGGTCGGGCAAATTTCCCACAATGCTATTGGAATTGATTGATGGAGATAGTGTTGAGGGGGCTTCACTTTATATCTAACCCCGTGCTGTCCCTGTGCTTGGAGTGTTTGATAGGGACAGTGTTTTATTCATTCACAGGATTTGGGAGTTGCTGGCTATGCCAGCATTTATTGTCCATCCTTAATTCCCCAGAAGACGGTTAAGAGTCATCCACATTGCTGTGGCTCTGGACTCCATGTAGGCCAGATCAGGTAAGGATGGCACTTTCCTTCCCCAAAGGTAGAAGAAGTTTTACAGTGCATCTAACCCTGTGCTGTCCCTGTCCTGGGAGT
>NC_063367.1:18927040-18932781 GCF_021869965.1 Rhincodon typus | reverse complement strand
CTGTATCTAACCCTGTGCTGTCCCTGTCTTGGGAGTGTTTGATGGGGAGATGTGAGGAATGTTTAATCTGTGCTGTGTTAGTGGACACTGGCTCACCAGAATGGGTAAATGCAAAGTTGGCTCAAGACACGACCCAGTTCAGCTGTGATGCCACTCCTGGTCAAACTGCCCACTAGTAAATTTGGCTCCAAGTTCACAGGTAAAGCTTGGCTGTCAGACTGAGGTACCAAGAGGAGCTGAAATCTCTACCCCTCCCCTCTCTGTCCCTGGGTGAAAAACAGATCCATAGTTTGGCCAAAAATTGGCCTTTGACCAATCACACAGCAGCAAGTATGTGGGGAAAAGGAGAAATGTGGAACAACTTAAGATTTCTGCAGGAGATGTCAGTTGGTTGGAGTTTCATGTGGGGAGTATTTTTTTTATTAGTTGGAGTTTTCTGTGTAATAAGAATAAAACTAATTTAAAACAGCCCAGTACAATCAGTCAGAATCAAACAGCAGCTTTAGACAGAACACAGCGGCTATGCCAGACACTAACTAACCATTTCCTACATGTTGCAGATGGGGGTAAGATAAACCATCAGAAATTAAATTTAACTGAACATCAAAACCGTTTGAACATGAAGGAAAATGCTTTATTATTATTTCAGATCCTGTGATTTTCATTCATCCAGGACCAGTTTCATTTGTTTCACAGTCAGGATCATTCAGATTCATGGTATTAATGAGTGGCTGCTTGGAGCTGGAACCATGGCAGATACAGTAACATTCTTTGAACACCCCACCAGCATGGATAACAAGAGCTACTCCAAATTGAGGGGACTCGTTGTCAAGCTTAATCCTGTCCCCACTCTCTGTGTAAAATAGACATTGCAGAAGAGCTGCCTGCTGGGTGTTGGATTATCACAGGTCATGGTAGACAACTGGCCTCAGTACCTTGAAAAACATTCCCACTTCCCAGCAGTTGACTGAAAACCCTTCAGGTTATGGTATCAGAGGTGGTTTTTTGCAAATCCACTCATAAGAGGTGGGCATCACCGGTCAGACCAGCATTTATTGCCCATCCCTAGTTGTCCTCGAGGTGGTGGTAGTGATCTGCCTCCTTGAACCACTGCAGTCTGTTTGCTGTAAGTAGACCCACAATCCTGTTGGAGAGGGAATTCCAGGATTTGACACTGAAGGAATGGCGATATATTTCCAAGTCAGCATGGTGTGTGGCTTGGAAGGGAACTTACAGGGGATGGTGTTCCCATGTATCTGCTGTTCTTTTAGAATGAAGTGGTCATGGGTTTGGAAGATGCAGTCTGAGGAACTTTGGTGAATTTCTACAATGCATCTTGTAGATAGTACACACTGCTGCTACCGAGTGTCGGTGGTGGAGGGAGTGGATGTTTGTGGATGTGGTGCCAATCAAGCGGCTGCTTTGTCCTGGATGGCATCAAGCTTCTCGAGGGTCATTGGAGCTGCACCCATCCAGGCAAATGAGGAGTGATCCATCACACTCCTGACTTGTAGCTTTATCCAAACACCTTTGAAATGAGTTGAGCCTTTCTGCCTCTACTGTCCTTTCAGGTAGAGTGTTGTGGATCCTTCAGCTGAAAACAGCTTTGTCATCTCCACTCTAATCCTTTACCAGTTTAAATCCATGTCCCTTCGTCACTGTTGCTGCACTGAGGTAGTGCACCTATCTGCACTATCCAAACTCATCACAACCTTGCACTCCTCAGTCAAGTTTCCCCTCAAATCTCCTCAGTTCCATGAACAATACCTGCCTTTGACTTTCTGTCAAAGCTGCCTTGTTCCAGTCCTGGCTAAAATCCTTATAGCTTTTCCTCGCAGCCTCTCTCATGCCCTGACACATGGGTCTCAAGTCCACCGTGGGACGCACATGAGATGCCCTTTTGGGGTGGATTAGGTGGTTGCACAGGACAGCATTGGTCACTTGGTATCTTTCCAGGCATGCATTGTGCTCACAGAGAAATGATTCTCAGCAGGGATTGGGGATACGAGAAGGAAAAGGCATGTTTAACTTTAACACCTGTTTTATTTCTTTGTTCCAAGTTAAAAGCCCTGGATAAAAAGCATAGCAGGGTCTCACTGTAATGTACCATAAAAGGTTTGTAGAACGTACGTCTCCTAACTGCTTTGATTCAGTCAGCCAACTGACATTTACTGCTAGAAGTGTTTACTGTATCCAGGACTGAGTGACAACAATGCACATTTACATAGCACTGTTAACATTGTAAAACTGCCCATAGCATTGTGATCAAAGAAAATTGGCACTGAAGCCAAGGAGGGGATATTAGAGGAGGTGATTAAAAATGTAACCAAAGAGATAGTTTTAACAAATGTCAAAAAGGAGGAGGGAGAAGATTTAGGGATGAGTTTCTGCAGACAGGATCCAGGCAGTTGCAGGTACAACCGTTGATGACAGCATAAAAAGACTGGAGGATGTACAAATGCAGTTTGCCTGATTACCACCCTCAGCACTGGCATTAATACCCATTCTGTCTGTCATACCGTGTCTCCTGGATACATCAGGTGCAGGGCGACCTCCATCATCACAAAGGACAGAGCAAGAGTTCAGGCAGGTACTATGGACCTCCTGCTGCTTTAAGGTAAATGATTGGAAACTAAGTCTGGCTAAAGTACAATTTGAAAGGAAAACTAAAACAACATATGGCTCTCACATGGAGTACAATTGCTGTTCAGTTCTCTTCACTATCCCAGCATTTCAGACTGACCCTGACCTGGAAACACCATCACCATGTGGATTACAGCTGTTGAGCAAGGTAGCTAATTGCCAGCACCGTCCTTCTCCAAAATAGAAGATTGAAAAGTAACAAAAATTAGCAGGAGAGTGAGATAACACAGTGTAGAATTGGATGAACACAGCAGGCCAGGCAGCATCAGAGGAGCAGGAAAGCTGACGTTTCGGGTCGGGATCCTTCTTCAGACCCCTTTTTTCTGAAGAAGGGTCCAGACCCGAAACAACAGCTTTCCTGCTCCTCTGATGCTGCTTGGCCTGCTGTGTTCATCCAGCTCTACACCTTGTTACCTCAGACTCCAGCATCAGCAGTTCCTACTATCTCCAGGAGAGTGAGATAATTTAAAGTTGTTCACGGCCAGGCCAGCATTTATTGCTCATCCCTAATTGCCCAGAGGGCAGTTAAGAGTCAGGTACATTGCTGTGGGTCTGAGCCACATGTGGGCCAGAGTAGTAAGGATGGCAGGTTTCCTTCCCTACCTGATTTTAATGAACCAGATGACTCTTTTCATAACAATTGACTTGCTATATAGTTATCATCAGGCTGGCACTTTATTCCAGATTTTTCTGTTAAATTCAAATTTCATCATCTGCCATGCTGGGATTTGAACCCTGGTCCCCAGAGCATTAGCCTGCAACTCTGGATTACTAATCCGGCGACATTACCATCATGCCACTGCCTGCCCCAATTGCCCTGCGGAAGATGGTGGTGAGCCGCCATCTTGAACTGTTACAATCCATTTGGTGTAGGTACACCCACAATGCTGTTAGGGAGGGAATTCCAGGATTTTGACATAGAAACATTGAAGGAACGGCGGTATGTTTCCAAGTGAGCGGTTTGGAGGGAAGCATGAAGTTGGTGGTTTTCTCATGTTTCTGTTGCCCTCGTCCTTCTAGATGGTAGAGACGAGGGGTGTGGAAGGCACTGTGGAGCATGGGAAAGTTGCTGTTGATTGGCTGATAGGAAGAAATATGTTAGTACAAAGACAGCAATGCTCCATAATGTACGCCCGTGAATCTCAGGGGAGCTAGCGTGAGGCTTGGCTTGCCCCATTCCACCCAACTCTCCCCAAACCTGGTTGAACACTGAAACATCAGCTCAAATGTGGCAGATACAGCAGCATGGGGGAGTTTCACAATTGTGCCTGTGGATAGGGAACCCAAGCCGGATCCAATCCCCTCCACTGTGAGGGATCAAGGCCCACATGACAATAGGCACTAATGTTGTGCCAGTATTATCAGCATTATTGTGGCCCACAAACAGCAGAATGGACCAACACGATCAAAGTTGGTTAACAAACAGCAGCAAGGTGTTCTTGAACAAAATATTGCCCTTTTTTTAGCCCTCCTGTACTTTCCTCCACCCACCCCTCATTCAATAAGCTGCTCCTGAAACTCAATCAGGAAATCAGAATGATATCTTAAGCTGCCAGAGCACGAACATTTTTTAAATGCCAGTTAATTAAACTCAGGTATGAGTCAACAGTTTTCATTCCTACGGCAGTGTAGCTATGTGGGATGTTGCATAGTTCTGTCGCAATAATCCTTCTCTTCCTATCACTGAATCAAAGTCAACACCCTTCTGAGTATATCTTCCTTGTTCCTCCTCAATTCTACATACCCAACCCTGTAATGATTTCATTCTCAAAATGGTGCAATCTCTTAGCCCAGGATTTTAAAACTTAAACTCTAAGCACCTCCCCGCCACCACAACCAAACTTCCCCTTCAATCAGTAAACCCAAACTTGATAATAATAATTGTGGTAATATCAGCATTTTGTCAATTTTTGGTGCCACCCTGCAATTTTAAAGTTGATCTTTCAACTGGGATTCCCTTTGACGAACACATATAAATGACTCTGTATTGCAAAAATATTGCTCGAGGTTGACTAGTCCTCCCTCTATCCTCTCGTTGTAAAAGATGACATCCGGAGCAATGCAGCACCTCCGTCAGTACTGCACTGGGGAAGGGCGACAGACTGGACGATTAAAATTTCTGAAGTGGGAGGGGGGCAAACTCATGATCTTCTGAGTCCAGACTGAGACTTAAAGAAAAACGATAAACATTCCTAAAAGCATCAAAAATGGTTTAATTTAAAATCTAATCCAGCACTAAGGAAACAGAGGGATTATTGGAGGGCAGGAAAGGGGAATTGAGGTGAATCAGTCATGATCTTATTGAACGGCAGACTTGCTATGAGGGGCTGAATAGCCTATTCTTGTCCTAAATTCTTATGCTAAGGGTTTAGTAAAGCTGTAGAAGGTGGTAAAATTCAAAACATTTAGTAAATGTTTCAATCATTAAAAGGTTTCAGTGGAGGGAGCATCATGTTTGGATTCAGTATCTGTCTCAGTCCTTTGGGAGTAACCCCAATAAATTCTGCAGTTATCAGCTTACAAAGGGTCAATACATCATTGGTACAAAACCACGATTATTTAAACTGGAAGGTTATTTTATTTAAACTTATGTAAATAACAGCGCTAACAAAGCTAAAATAACAAAGCTAAGCAGCTAAAAGTCGTCATACAAATCAAACCACAAACCTTGTGTCGGAATTAGACACAAGGCCATCACTAATAAATTGACACAACATTGCAGCCCAACGTACACAAGCTGACTTTTTTTGTCATTATATTTCTCATCAGAAAGTCTCTGATTATTCCTGTAGATTTTTCCCTTTAAACACCAAAGAAAGCTCCAGTCAGTACTGTACCCCCGTGTTATACAGTGACAGACATGTCCCCGCCGGTACTGTACCCCAGTGTTATACAGTGACAGACCTGTCCCCGCCGGTACTGTACCCTAGTGTTATACAGTGACAGACCTGTCCCCGCCAGTACTGTACTCCAGTGTTATACAGCGACAGACCTGTCCCCACCAGTAGTGTACTCCAGTGTTATACAGCCATAATCCTGTCCCCACCAGTGCTGTACCCCAGTGTTATACAGCGACAGACCTGTCCCCACCAGTACTG
>NC_063367.1:18926717-18927030 GCF_021869965.1 Rhincodon typus | reverse complement strand
CCCCACCAGTACTGTACCCCAGTGTTATACAGCGACAGACCTGTCCCGACCAGTACAGTACCCCAGTGTTATACAGTGACAGACCTGTCCCCACCTGGTACTGTACCCCAGTGTTATACAGTGACAGACCTGTCCCCACCAGTACTGATACCCCAGTGTTATACAGTGACTGACCTCTCCCCACCAGTACTGTATGCCAGTGTTATACAATGATTGACCTGTTCCCATCAGTACTGTACCCCAATGTTATACAGTGACAGACCTATCCCCACCAGTACTGTACCCCAGTGTTATACAGTGACAGACCTGACCC
>NC_063367.1:18924115-18926707 GCF_021869965.1 Rhincodon typus | reverse complement strand
CAGTGACAGACCTGACCCCACCAGTACTGTACCCCAGTGTTATACAGCGACAGACCTGACCCCACCAGTACTGTACCCCGGTATTACACAGTGACAGACCTGTCCCCACCAGTACTGTTACCCCAGTGTTAGACAGACCTGTACCCACTGAGACTTCAGCCAAATACCTACCCAATGAATCTGCAACAGATACTCAATTGCAAGTAATTTTTTGTAATTGCTTTCTGCCAGTGTCTCACTCAGTTGATGCTGGATTAATTCCACACTAGAGAGTTAATGATTACAATGAAATGACTTCATGTTAATTTTTGAAGAACAGCAGAGGAGCGACCACCCACACAATATGCTGGCCATTCTGATTCTTTTACAAAACTGATCCCGTACTCAACCTTTAGTCAAGAACAGCGATAACCCCTACAAACATCAGTGTCATCTGCAGGTTTCCAAATCTGTACTTTGCAGAGGGAATATCAGTGAATACAAACTGAAACCCAGAGCACTTTCTATGAGAGAGACGGTGGCTTCATCCTGCAATTTGCAGGATTGGGGAAGAAAATATCAGCAGCTCTTTACCCCGGGTTTTTTTTTTAAATACAGCTTAACATCGTCTCCCCAGAGCCAGTCCAAGTTTGGAAGGACAGACCTGTTTGCACAAGACTAGGCATTTTTCCAAATTGTATCTCACCACAAACCAGCACATTCTACTGAAAGTCACAAGTAAGATATTTCACAACACAAACTGGGGGCAGCTTTCACCTTGTTTTGGGGACATAGGAATGGAGAGATCCCACTGTGAACTCAGCACAGTCAGGGCCAGCAATTTACCGACTATGGTTAACTTTGAGAATAAGGAGTGGAGTGGGGGAGGGAGGATTAGAGGCAGCGTTCTTGATTTCTAATCCAGTGACCCCTCCACTAAACCCCAATGATAGCACTCGCCCAGCTTCCTAAGTGGGGCACAGTCAGTGAACAACCCGGAATGTTACTGTGGATGAGGTCAGAAGTGACATGACGAAGGAGCGGCGCACCAAAAGTTTGTGATTTCAAATAAACCTGTTGGACTATAACCTGGTGTCATGTGACTTCTGACCTTGTCCACTCCAGTCCAACACTGGCACCTCCACATTTAGTGTGGACATGCAGCCAGAACAAGGTCTGGCTCTCCATAGTCGAATAGGCTCTCTTCTCCCTCAGCCTAGATTGATGTAGAGTGTCAGTTTACAACACAAGAGCCCATTTGGCCCATCTCAATTGTGCCAACCCTTTGTCAGAGCCAAGACAAGAGTTCTGCCCACTCAGTGCCTACTCTCTCTATTTGAAAACCTTTTATCTCTCATAAGGAAAAAAAAATGGGTAATGAGTTACCAAAGCTCCGAATAGCAGGAGTAGACTACTCTGCCCCTCAAATGTACTTGCCCATTCAATAATCTGATTGCCCCATCACTGTGAGGAAGCGGTGCAACCACTTTCCCTATTAGAGACATCGCTTCAAAACGCTCTGTCAGGTTGTCAGAGGCATTTCCAAATTAATGAAGTCTCACTCCCAAAGAAAAACAATGACGCTTTTTCTACCCCTTCCAAAAATAAATATCCTTTCGGGTACGTTTCTCAGCTCCAGGTAGCAGCTCTCCCACCTTTCCAGATGAGGGAAGCACAAGCCAGCACCTGGTGCGGGAGAACAGCAAGAAAAAGTTCCGCGAGTGGGGTCCATACATTTCAATCTGTCTCCGGGGATGAAGAAAATTCAAAGGAATTTGTGAAAAGGTCGAAAGGAAGGGGCTGGGATGGTGAATCTCTAACAGTAGCTCGTTCATAATGTGGAACAGTCTTGAGATACGAAGTCTTTCATTTGAGAAACAAAAGTATTTCAATCGAGGGACAAAATATTCCAACTGAGAGATATTTCTATTGAGATACAGTCTTTCATTTGAGAAACAAAGTATTTCACTTGAGATAAAAAATGTTTCAGTTGAGATACAAAGTATTTGAGATACAAAGTATTTAATTTGGAAACAATGTTTAATCTTGAAACAAAGTATTTCATTTGGGAACAAAAGTATGGAGTGTTTGAGAAACACTAGGGGACTTTTGTCTCTCTCTTTCTCTCACCTTGTCCTGCTTGTTATCCTCGGGAGATGTTGCCAACTTGCTGCAGCTTTTCTCGGGGTTTTCCACTTTGATGAGCCGGTGTTTCGGGGAGACGTACTTGAGCTCAGGAGAAGCTGCTTTCTTGGCCGGGTGTGAATGTGGAGAGGAGCCGGTACCTGGAGCTCCAGGAGCGGCTGTAGAGCCTGCCCCTGGCCCGGCCGCCTCGCCCTCCGAGCGGAGCCGCTGTAGGCAGCGGGAGCCGCCGGTGTACGGATCCTCGAAGTCCCGCTCCTTCTGCAGCTTGTAAGCGGCCAGGATGTCGGGTTCTGCCCCCGGCCGCGGGCGGTAGTCGGGTTTCGGAGGCTGCGGGGGCCCCTTGCTGCTCCTGAAGCCCAGGTGCTCCTTGAACCATTTGGCCATCGCTGCCGCCGCCGCGCATCGCTCTGGCCGGGCCGGTCCCGCTCGGCTCCTCACACCGACTGGCACTGACTCCGCTCCGGCTCC
>NC_063367.1:18901564-18923715 GCF_021869965.1 Rhincodon typus | reverse complement strand
GGGGGGGGGGGGGGGGACTGGCACCAGGCAGAGGGGGGGGGGGGGGGGGGGGGGGGGGGGGGAGGTGGAACTGACTGGCACCAGGGAGAGGCAAAATGCTTCAGGACATCCTGAGGTGGTGAAAGAGGGAAATAAAGTCCCTTTTTCAATGTGACCCATTTTCTCCTGGGCAAACTCTGAGAAACTACTTTAATACATAATGGCACAGCCCAGTAGAGAATATCAGCTTCAGCAGCAAGCCTCGCTATCACAGGGGCCAGGAGTGAAGAGGCTTCACACTTGTGCAATGTTAGAAATGCAGGAAAAATACAGCACAGAAAGAGGCCATTCAGCCCATCAAGTCTGTGCTGGCTGAGTAAACTAGCTGCTCATTCTATCCCACTTTCCAGCACCTGGGTCTGTAGCCTTGCACGTTGCAGAACTTCAGATGCAGATCCAGTGCCTTTTAAGTGAGTTGAGAGATGTTTTTTGCCTCAAATGTTATTAGAGAACTAATGGAATCTGACCCCAGCTTCCAGGCACAGAGGAGAGCAGAGCAACACAAGAACAAGCATGAATCCTGTCAATGGCCAAGGGAAAGAACAAATGAAATTAAATTTATTCCATATTGTGTGGAAGTAAATGGGATTTATAACAGGACAGCAGGGGAATATCTCAGCCTGCTGTAGATAGAGAATCATTCAATTTCCTCATGAAAGACATTTTGAAAAATATCATTGGCTTCTCGGGATTCTGTAATGGGCTCAGTTATCTGTGTTTTTTCTCTCTTTCGCTGTTTGACTCCAATTTGAGAAAGATTTGTATTTATATAGCATCTCATTACATTGTTGCAGAAGCATTTCCTGCCTTTTCATGGGGTGACTGATTGGTGTCAGTGAGGGCTCATTGGATCCAAAAGTTGTGGGTTCAAGTTGCAGTCCTGAGGGTTCGTCAGAAAATCCAACCAACTGTCATAGCGAGGGAGAGCTGCACGCTCTGAGGTCTTTTGGCTAAAGCCAAACAGATGGATGTGAAAACTTCCCTGACATTAGTTTGAAGAAGAGCAGGTGAAGTGAAATAGTGAAATAATAAAAAAAAGAAATCATTGGAGAAACTCAGCAGGTCAGGTGGAAAGAGAAACAGTTAACATTTCGAGTCCGACATGAAGGGGTTCGGAAAAGATTTACAAGGATGTTGCCAGGATGGGAGGGTTTGAGCTATAGAGAGAGGATGAATAGGCTGGGGCTATTTGTATCGGTGGCTGAGGGTGACCTTATAGAGGTTTATAAAATCAAGAGGGGCATGGATAAGGCAAATAGCCAAGGCCTTTTCCTCAGGATAGGGGAGTCCAAAACTAAAGGACATAGGTTTAAGGTGAGAGAAGGAAGTTTTAAAAGGGACCTAAGGAGCAACTTTTTCATGTAGAGGGTGGTGCATGTATGGAACAAGCTGCCAGAGGAAGTGGTGGAGGCTAGTACAATTACATTTAAAAGGCACCTGTTTGGGTATATGAACAGAAAGGGTTTGGAGGGATATGGGCCAAATGCTGGCCAATGGAACTAGATTAATTTAGGATTTCTGGTCCACATAGGCAAGTTGGACTGAAAGGTCTGTTTCCATGCTGTACATCTCTATGACTCTACAACTTTTCTTCAGTTTGAAAAATTATGTTTATTCACTGAGTTCTGTGTTTATTTCAGATTTCCAGAATCCACATGACTTATTGTTTATTTGAGTATTCCCTGGTGTCCTGGCCAACATTAATCCTTTAACCACCCTCACTGACAAACAGAATGAGCTGGGTCATTATCACATTGCTATTTGTTGGGGCTTGCTGTGTGCAAGCTGGCTGCTGTGTTTCTTAAATTGCAACAGAGGCTACTCTTCAAAAGTCCATCCTTGACTATAAAGACTTCTGGGGAACAGCCTGAAGATACTATTCAAATGCATATCATTACTGTGATCATGTGCACAGCATGATCCCAGAATGAGCACCACCCTCTACGTGAAAAAAGTTGCTCCTTAGGTCCCTTTTAAAAACTTGTCTTGTTGAAGGGAGAAATGTTGGCTTCCATAATCACTCCTTTTCTGATTCCGAGGGGAGAGCATTTCCAAAGAAGGCAAATTCAGCACAGAAATCAAACTCACTGCTCTCAATGGATCTTTAGACAGGAAGGGTCCTCCACCATAAGCCCACATTACTATCCCCTTTTTCAAATGTAGTCACTGCTGTAAAGTAGGAAAAGTGACAGTTGACTGAGGCACAGCAAGATCCCACACTAGCAAAACCAGGTAATCTTTTGGTTAGTGATGTGGGTCGAGAGTTAGAAATTGGCCCCGGAAGTTGGTGAGAATTGCCCTGCTCTTGCTCGAAAAATTGCAATGGGATCTTGGATACAGTGGGATAATATTATTCTGGACTATCTCAGGATAACAACTTGTATTCATACAGCAACTTTAATGTAGCAAAATGTCGCCAGGCACTTCACCAGAGCACCACCAAGCCAGTCCTGACGTTAAGAAGATATTAGTGTCATAGAATCCCTACAGTGTGGAAGCAGTTCATTCGGCCCATTGACGCCATACTGACCCTCTGAACAGCATCCCACCCAGACCCATACACCTACCCTATCCCTGTAACCATGCATTTCACATGGCTAACCCACCTAGATACTATGGGTAACTTAGCATGGTCAATCCACCAAACCTGCACATCTTTGGACTGTGGGAGGAAACCGGAGCACCCAGAGGAAATCCATACAGACACAGGGAGAATGTGCAAACTCTACACAGACAGTCACCCGAGGGTGGAATTGAACCTGGGTCCCTGGTGCTGTGAGGCAGCAGTGCTAACCACAGGTCAAGTGATAAAAGCTTGGGCCTAGAACTAAGTTTTAAAGAGCATTTTAAAAGAGGAAAGTGAGGTAAAAAGGATTAGGGAGGGAGTTTCAGATCTTAGAGCCCTGACGGCTGAAGATACAGATCCCAACAGTGGGGCAATTAACACTGATGATACACAAGGGGCAAGACTAGAGGAATGCAGTCCAAGAGGACTGTGGGGCTGGAAGAAATTATCGAGATGGAGAAGGGTGAGTCTTTTAGTGGGTTTGAAATGATAAGATGGGATAGGAATCTTTAAATCAAGGCATTGCTTAACTAGGAGCCAGTGTGAGTTAACAGTTACAGTGGTGAAGATTGAACAGGACAAGGTATGAGTTGACAACTGGACAGTAGAGATTGAAAGGGCTTTAAGGTCATGAAGGGTGAAGTGATTTCATTTTTGCACAGATACTGAGTGCAGCAGGTGATGAAAGGAAACAGTTGCAGCACAGTG
This sequence comes from Rhincodon typus, assembly GCF_021869965.1. NCBI lineage: Eukaryota > Metazoa > Chordata > Chondrichthyes > Orectolobiformes > Rhincodontidae > Rhincodon > Rhincodon typus. Next base: position 18,920,402 of record NC_063367.1, on the reverse strand, counting down.
GAAACTGCCATAAAACTCTGAAGGAATGGAAAAGAAGCCTTATTAAAATCCCAGCTAACCATACATGCATAAATAAAGAGGATTTGCTGGGTAGAAGAGTAAATCAAATTGAATTCAGTGACTGAAAAGGAAGGAGTTACCATAAAACCTGACCTGAGGAGTAGGCTTATGAAGGATTACATTCAGTTTTGTATATTATACATTATGCATGTATGTAAACAGCCACCAAGTGCGACTGTGCAATAAATTCACAATAGAATAAATAAAGACACCAGCCTTTGCAGTGAGTACTGCAGCTGCAACCATGTGGGAGTTCTCACTGAACTGATTTTATTTTCAAATGCTTTTTTTTTCTACCTTCCCTCTCTCCTCCTGCCCTGCTGCCTCCCACAACCACTTTGTGCACACTTGCTGGGGCTGAGGTTACAAATGTGTAAGTGGCATCGAGTTGGAGGAAAGCATTCGCTGTGTCAGAAGGTCATGGCTGAGCATCACAATGTAGATTTACAACCCATCCTGACTCTACCGGTTACTGCCGGTCTTCCTCCTCAGGCACTCCTTCAGGATGGAGGAGAACTATCTTCCACTTTGGTGTTGTGGGCCCTGAGGTGATCAAACAGTCCAGTGGTGGATCCTCACACAAATGGGTGCTGTTCAATGAGATGATTGCTCCTTCCACCGTTTGCAGTTGACCTCCTCCTGAGCCAGTCGGAAATGGTTGGCTCCTTCTCTGGTTTGGACAATTGCCTCCCATACATCATTGGGAACCACTGGCTTGCCATATCTGAGCTGGCAGTGTAGAGCTTGTGTAGAGTTAGACACATGGATGATTGACCAGTGCTGGGGATGGTGGCCTGAAAGATGGCACTGATATCCTGCCTTTGCATTTGCAGGATCTTGTGGAGCTATTGCTGCCTCCAAGGATCTGAGTCTTCTGCTGAGTATTGTCCATGTCTGTGACACATATAGCCAAGCAAGTAACACTGCAGCCCTACAGACCATGAGCTTGATGCAGAATTTGAGGTCTCTGTCACTATCACATTCTGTAGATCATTGCAGGCCACTAACTAGCTATTCACCCTCTTAACCAGATCATTATCCAATCCTTTGTCTGTCCAACTAATCTTCTCTCTCTTTGGGCTCTATTCCTCCCTACCATTTACTGTCTACCCCTTCCCCCCACCCTAACATCTGCATGTGAACTGACATTTTTCCTAACCACCATCAGTTCAACTCTCTGCCAGTCTGCTGAACTTTTCCAGCAATTTCTGTTTTTGTTTCTTTAGATCAGTATGCCTTGGAACCAATGTAGGCTACACGGTTTAATCAATATCTACTTTAATGTTCCTTACAATAGATGATCAATTTTTCAGTTCTAGCAAGTTCCTCTGTATATATAGATTTATTATCACACCCTCATTCGGTCCTCCATTGATGGTCTAGTCCATGGCTGATGCTTTCTGGTGTCTTCTTGCCATCTTTGTCTCATTGATTTCTCCCCCAAGTCAACTCCTTGTTTGTGGAAAGACCAGCTACAACTGCAGCCGGTACTGTGGGCGTGCCACACTGTCTGAGGCACTGTCTTTCCATTGAAACATGAAGCCAAAGCCACTCTGCCCTCTCAGCTGGATGAAATAAAAAGGTGATGACCACTATTTCAAAAAAAAGAGCAGAGATCAGTATTTATTCCATCCCTAAAACCCCAGAAAAACAGACTGTGATCACATCCCCTGCATTTATAACAGTGACTACGCATCAGAAGTACTTATTCAGCTGTAAAATACTTCGGCATGTCCTCAGGGCACAAGAGACACTGAAGAAATGTAAATATTTTCTGTATTTTATAAGGTGCATTGTGAGCCAGAAGAAATAATTTTCTACCTTTGAAGCCCTCAGTATGTGTGAAAGCATTTTACAAAATGTTTAATTACTTTTGAAGTGTGAACACGTGCTATTTTTGAAAATATTCAGTGCACAGCAAGATCCCACAAACAGCAATGAGTTGAATGACCAGCTAATTTGCTGCTGATGGAAGAGAAATTCTTGCCCTGGAACCTTTTATGAAAAGAAAGACTTGCATTTACATAGTGCCTTTCATGATCACTAGCTATCTTTACAGCTGATCAAATAATTTTTAAGGTGAAAACAGAGTTAAAGTTGCCACTTCAACACATAACCCTGCTCCCTGGCCAACATCTCTGTCTCTGGCTTGCTGCAGTGTTCCAGTGAAGCCCAGCACAAGCTGGAGGAACAACACCTCATTTTCCGCTTGGGGACCCTACAGCCCTCTGGACTCAATATTGAGTTCCATAATTTTAGGGCCTAAACTCTCCCATGTCCCAGCCCCCGACCCCACACACCAGGCCTTGTTACCACATAGCCTGCCAGTACACGGCCCCTGTTGTTAGTCACTAACAGTCCCTATTAACAACTATTCCCCCTCCCAGCCTAATCGTTAGCAACTCCTTTGTCTGTCCAACTGTCTTTCTCTCTCTTTGGGCTCTATCCTATTGTTTACTCCCTACCCCATCCCCCTCCCTATTTTCTGCATATAAACTGACGTTTTCCTAGCCATCATCAGTTCTGAGGAAGGGTCACTGGACCCGAAACATTAACTCTGTTTTCTCCTTCACAGATGCTGCCAGACCTGCTGAGTTTTTCCAGCAACTTTGTTTTTGTTCCTGATTTACAACATCCACAGTTCTTTTGGTTTTTATTTAGTATTTAACTCACTGTCACATCTCTTCCAGGAATGCCCACCTTGAAGAAGTTCTGCTCCTCTCTCTGACGGGATTTCCGTTCCAATCTTTCTTCTTGCCCACCCATTTAATTTCACTGTCACTCCTGGTGTTTGACCAGGAATTTGCTAAAACTCGATTCCACAGCCATATCACATTCCTCAGTGACTGCCTGCGGCTCAGACTCACCCCACATGGATTCCAACTGAATTTTCATCCCTCCTGCTTTGAATCCTCCCAGGATCACAGATATCTCCGTGATGTTCAACGTTCCACAGGCAGCTGCTCTCGCCGCATCCTGAGATCCACACTCAGTGCCATGCAGCGCCACATGCTCACTCTCAACCTCTCTCTCCGACAGCATCATAACGTGCTGGCTCAATGCTGCACCACTCCGCAGTTCCACTTCATCCTCCTGCTCATTCATTGTGCTAACCAGAAACTTTTTCTTTTCCTTTCAGGCATCAAGACCCCCAAGATGCAACAACTCAAAAATACTCATGGCCCGCTGGAACTTTCCTCTCCTCCCCTTCCCTCTGACTCTATCCCCTCCCCCAATTCTCCCACCTCCTGTCAGGTATTCACCATCCCCGCTAACTTATGCTCTCCGATGCTGAATGCTCTGTACTCAGCAAAGACCTCAGCTTTATCCCTTTGCGTCCCCACCTTAACGAATTTCGGGCACGACATGATACCGAACTCTTGTTCTGCCGTCTTCGCCTCTGTGCTCATTTCTTTGGACAAGAGTCCTCTCCCCATCCCACAGACCCTTTCACCCAGTTCCAACACTCTCCCTCCATCTGGACCCCTCCCTCCGGCCTTTTACCTGCACTCGATCTTTTCATTGAGAACTGTCGATGTGATATCAGTTGCCTCAATTTCACTGCCCCCTCAACAAATCCAACCTATCTCCCTCCGAACTGACTGCACTCCATGCACTCAGATCTAACCCTGACTTTCTCATCAAGCCTGCCGATAAGGGTGGTGCTGTTGTAGCCTGGCATACTGACCTCTACATTGCAGAGGCTGAGCGCCAGCTCTCAGACACCTTCTCCTATCTTCCCCTGGACTATGACCCCACCATGGCACATCAGGCCATTGTATCCACTACGGTTACGGATCTCATTTCATCCGGTGATCTCCCCCCATCCGCTTCCAAGCTAATAGTCTCCCAACCCCGCACAGCTCATTTCTACCTCCTGCCAAAAATCCACAAACAGGACTGTCCAGGTAGACCCATTGTTTCAACCTGCTCATGCCCCACAGAACTCATCTCTTCTTACCTTGACTCAGTCTTCTCCCCCCTGGTCCAATCCCTACCCACATACATCCATGATTCATCTGACGCCTTACACCAGTTTCAAAGCTTCCAGTTTACCGGCTCCAGCCACCTGCTCTTTACGATGGATGTGCAATCCCTTTACACCTCCATTCCCCACCAGTTGGGTCTTAGGGCTCTCCGCTTCTTCCTGGAGCAAAGACCTGAACCATCCCCACTCACCACCACCCTCCTCCACTTGTCCGAGCTCATCCTCACCCTCGACAACTTCTCTTTCAACTCCTCTCATTTTCTTCAGGTAAGAGGGGGTTGCCATGGGTACCCGCATGGGCTCTGGTTATGCCTGTCTCTTCGTGGAGTACGTGGAACATTCCTTGTTCCAGTCCTATTCCGGCCTCCACTCAAACTCTTTCTCCAATACATCGATGATATCATCGGTGCTGCTTCCCTCTCTCATCTGGAGTTGGAAAACTTCATCAATTTTGCCTCCAATTTCCACCCTGCTCTCATTTTCACCTGGTCTATCTCTGACTCCTTTCTTCCCTTCCTCGACATTTCGGTTTCCATTTCTGGGGATAGACTGGCCACTAATATTCATTACAAACCCACCGATTCCCACAGCTACCTGAACTATACATCCTCACACCCCACTTCCTGTAAAGACTCCATCCCATTCTCTCAGTTCCTCCATCTCCGTCGCATATGTTCAGATGAGGCCAACTTCGACAAGGGAGACTCCGAAATATCCACCTTCTTCCTCAACCGAGGATTCCCCAGCTCCATTGTCGACAGGGCCCTCAACCAGGTCCGACCTATCTCCCGCACTTCTGCCCTCATCCCTTCTCTTCCCCCCCACAACAACAATAGGGTTCCCCTTGTCCTTACCTACCATCCCACCAGTATCCACATCCAGAAGATCATCAGACGCCATTTCCGCCACCTCCAGCAAGATGCCACCACCAGACACATATTCCGCTCTCTTCCCTTGTCCCCCTTCCTCAGGAACTGTTCCCTCTGGGTCACCCTGGTCCACACTTCCTTCACCCCCAACACCTCCCCACAGACCTATAGCACGTTCCCCTGTAACCGGTGAAGGTGCAACACCTACCCATTGGCAGCAGCCAATTTGTGCACAGGATAATGACAAGGCCATTTGTTTTGGTGATACAGTCATAGAGACATAGAGTTTAATTCATCCATGAGACCAGATATATTAAACTGATCTAGTCCCATTTAGCCCACATCCCTCTAAACTCTTCCTAGTTATGTACCCATCCAGATACCCTTCAAATGTTGTAATTGTACCAGCCTCCACCACTTCCTCTGGCACCTCATTCCATGCATGCACCACCCTCTGCGTGAAAACGTTTCCCTCAGCTCCTTTTTAAATCTTTCCCCTCTCACCTTAAACTTATGTCCTCTTGTTTTGGACTCCCCCCACCCCTGGGAAAAAAAACCTTGGCTATTCACCTTTAACCCTCATGATTTTATAAACCTCTATAAGGTCAACCCTCAGCCTCTGCCGCTCCAGAGAAAATGGCCCCAGTCTATTCAGCCTCTCCTATAGCTCCGCCTCTCCTATAGCTCCGCCTCTCCTATAGCTCCAACTCTCCAATCCCAGCAACATCCTCATTAAACTTTTCTAAACCTTTTCAAGTTTAATAACAACTTTCCTGTAGCAGGAAGACCGGAATTGAAAGCAGTATTCTAAAAATGGCCTCACCAAAGTCCTGTACAGCCACAACATGACCTCCCAACTCCTATAGTGAAGGCACTGAGTGATGAAGCCAAGCATGAAGCCTAACCCCTTCTTCACCACACTATCCACCTGCGACTCCACTTTCAAGCAACTATGCACCTACACCCCTACATCTCTTTGTGTGGCAACACTCCCCAGGGCCCTAGCATTAACTATATAAGTGCCTGTCCTGTATAACTATATAAGTTGCCCTTACCAAAGTGCAACATTTCACACTTAGCTAAATTAAACCGCATCTGCCACTCCTCAGCCCATTGGCCCATCTGATCAAGATCCCGTTATACTCTGAAATAGCCTTCTTCACGGTGGGCCCAAGACGCAGAGAGAACTTTCCCTTCTTCAAAGTAATGTCTTAGGATCTCATATACTTCTTTGAGCAGGCAAAAGGCGGGGGTGGTCTCAGTTTAACAATGCACTAGTCTCTCATTACAGCCCTGGTGTCAGCCCAGATGAGAGACCTATCTTGTGGACTGAGGCATGTTTGAGTGCACTCCAGGACTTTAGCAAGAACCCCAGACTCTCACTGCTGTACATTCTGAGGTTGTGTGGAAGCTCCCATTCTTTGCATAAGAAATTAAACCAAAGCCTTGTTTGTCAGTTCAGGTTAAAAATCTTATAATGCTGTCTGACAGAAAGCAAGGAGATTCGCTTGTGTGCTCAGAAGTGCCTCAGTCTGTATTCCCACCAACGTTCACTGGGCTGTAAATTGTCTGCTATAGGTGAAACACTTTGGGGCACCTCATACAGATGAGACACTGAACACATACAAGAATTTCTTTGCCTTTTTTTTGTAAAATTCTCGAAATACTTTGTGTCAAACACCCACATATCACGATGATTGTGATGTTATTCAGTTACAAGTCAATTTCAATAACTGAATTGCTGTTTAACTGCCTGATCTCAATTCTGCAAAGATGGGTCTGTGGAATAAATTTCTCCGTTCATATTATAAATGAATCCCAGTGCACTATGTGAAGTAGAGCATCTGGTCAATATTTAGCTCTCAATCAGTATCACAACAAAACCAGACAATCGGCTCATTTAATACGTTGCTCCTTTTGGGATCTTGCTGTGTGCAAATTCCTGCCTTACAACGGTGACAACATTTCCAAAAGGGCTCCATCGGATGTAAAGTGCTTCAGAACACCTTGGGATCTTGAAAGGCGCTAGAGAAATCCTGTCCCCTTTATAAATACGAACATAAGGCAGGAATCTTGATGCTACTTCTCATGCAGAAAATTAGATGTGTTTGCTGTAAATTGTCGCGTCGTTGATCAACGTAATTGAATTTACATGGAGGGAACTCAGTAATCATGACACTACAGCTAAAGATAACAGTCCTTTTCATAACATTATTGCTGACAAATGAGCACAATGAGACCACATTAATGCATTTAGTTCATTAATTAGTGACCACAAATATCTCAAGGATTTCACTCAATAGTGGCCAAATTAACTGGAGTTTGGTCATAGGATCATGGAATCCCTACCAGCATGGGGACAGGATATTCGGCCCATCGAGTCCACACCAATCTTCCAAAGAGCATCCCACGCAGACCCACCCGCCCCTACCCTATATTTCCACATAGCCAATCCATCTTTGGACTGTGGAGCACCCGGAAGAAAAACCGACACAGGGAGAGGGAGAACGTACAAGCTGTACACAGACAGTGGCCTGAGGCTGGAATCGAACTCAGGACTCTGTGCTGTGAGATTACAGTACTAACCACTGAGCCACCGTGCCGTCCCCGCCAGTAGCATAGGAGCAATCAAATTATAAAGCTTCTGTTTGAAAATGACTTCAGACTGTCCCCTTTCCACTGATCTCCCTACCATCGTATAAAACGATGGAAAACCCATTAGTGAAGGTGGAAGAGGGAAAGGCATGAGAGTGATTATTGACTATTCAGTGAACGCATCAATCAATGTGAAGCTGTTATCAATGATTACGAGGATGTTTCTCAGGAGCATTTGGCTGTGGACTGAAAGACAGGACACGCTTTTATAAGATATCTTTAAGATCCTTGCAACATCCCAAAGTGCTTTTATTCCCAATGACTTATTTCTGAAATACCATCGTAAGCAAATTTATACAACGTAATGTCTAACAAGCAGCATTGAGATAAATAGCCAGATGATCAGTTTTTGATTGTGTTGCTCAACAGATAAGTGTTGGTCAGGATGTTGAAAGAATTCTATTGCCTTTCTTCAAATGCTGAAAGGGAAACGTTTCATCTGAACAGTTGAATAAATGTCTCACATTAAGGTCCCATTTAAAAAGTAGTGTCTTTGACAGTGCATCCATCCCTCAGTATGGGTATTGGAGGGTCAGGCCAGGTGTCATGTGTACCTTTCTGGATTTATTCATTCCTTGGCGGTCCCTCGCAGATGAAGAGGACTCTCTTCCACTCTCAGGGTGAACCTGTAGGTGACTGTACAGACCGATACAGCTACTGCATTCTGTTACACTTGGGGCAGAAGGTGGTCCTGGGAAGGGGTGAGTGGGGCGTTGGTGTGGCAGCGCGCTCCTTCTGCTGTTTTCGCCTGGCTTCCGCTTTTTTACTGACATCAAGTCTAGGTGCTCGACACCTTCCTGGATGCTCCTCCTCCACTTCGGATAGTCTCGGGCTGGTGATTCCCAGGTGTCTGTGGGAATGACGCACTTTGTCAGTGAGGCCTTGAGGGGCATCACTGAAGCACTTCCTCTCTCCACCTGGGGCTCGCCTGCCATTTTGAAGCTGGGAGTAGAGTACCTGCTTGGGCAGTCTTGTGTGGGTCATGCGGACAATGTGCCCAGCCCATTGTAGCTGGTGAAGGGTGGTTAGTGCCTGGCTGAGGACGCTGGTGTTGGTGAGTCTTTCCTCCCAACGGATTCATGGGATCTTGCACAGGCAGCTTTGGTGGTGGCACTGGATTAGGACCTGAACCTGTAACCATCAGAGTCCATCAGCCATTTACAATTTATTGGAGACTTCTACAGATCATTGTGGACCCCACAGTCAAAATAGTGAGTACATTTTGGGGCATTTTACTTATGAGGGCTGGAATTTAATGGAGCAGTGGGTATTCTGCTCATACTCTCAGAAAAAAATATCATAGGAACAAGAGTAGTCCATTCAGCCCCTCGAGCCTGTTCCGCCATTCAATTAGATTGTGCAGTTGGCTGTACTCACATTCACCAATGCAAATTATCCAGCCAATGGTGCACAGTGAGAGTTTGGAGTTAAAGCTCACTGCACTGCTCTAAGCTTTAAGTTCCATGTGTACCAACCATCAGCTTTTTAAACTGCAAGTCAGCATTTTAAGTCATGTGTCAGCTTGTCAATGTTCTATGAAAAAAATCAATTTATATTGTTACTTTTTATTTGTTTTTTTAGTGTCTACCCTCGTGAAGGTGCAATATATAAATAAGGACATAAAATGCAGCTTTCCCTTTGCAAGTCATTTCCTTGAAAAAAACTTCCTGGAGTTGGTCCAAAAATTTGCCTGATGTGAAAATTTACATCTTGAAGATGATTTGCAGACATGGGTCAGATCTTAATGTCTGGAAAGCTCATGGGTGCTGAGTGAGTCCTAATCGAATGGATTTTGATTAGTTTCCAAGCCTCTGCTGGGAGAAACATGTGTACTTATGCAGCACCCACCAGACATATTGAAGTGCTTCACAACCAATTACCTATTTCTGAAGGGCCTAGTCACTGCTGTGATGATGGATAAACACCAGCAAATTTGGGCACAGCAAGCTCCCACAAACAGCAACGTAATGATGGCCAGGGAATCCTTTTATTGCAATGATATAAAAGGAGGGATGAATAATGGCCAGGACACTGGTGATAACACCTCCGTTGTTCTGTAAAATAATACAATGGGATTTTTAAAAATCCATTCAAACAGGCAGATGGGAGCATGGTTTAAGATCTCATCTGAAAGATAGTATCTTCAACAGTGCAGCACTCCCCTAAATAGTCAACTTTGATTTTTTTTGCTGGAGCAGGGCTTGAACACAGAGCCAAGGGGTGCCAACTAAGCCACAGATCCTTTTTTTTTTCACTGTGTAGTAACTAGGGAGAGACCGTACTGAATGAGTCAATCCATAAGAGAAAATATTGAGGTTTCTTTATTCTTTCAAAGGGTGTGTGCATCATTAGCAAGGCTGGCATTTTTTGCCTATCTCAAAATGCACTTTAACTCAGTGGCTCACCAGGGCCATTTCAGAGGGCAGCTAAGATGCAGCCCAACATTGCTATGGATCTGGAGTCACACCTGGGCCAGAGCAGGTGAAGGCAGCAGATTTTCTTAGCCTAAACGCTGTGAGTGAACCAAAATAAAACAAAGAACTGCAGATGCTAAAGATCTGAAATACAATACAGAAGTTGGTGGAGAAAGTCAGCAGGTCAGGCAGCTTCTGTGGAGAGAGAAATTGAGTCAACATTTCAAGTCTAGGCCTCTTCACCAGAAGAGAGACGCTAACTGTGCTTTGTCCCCACAGATGTTGCCTGACCTGCTGAATTTTTCCACCAGTTTCTGTGTTTGTCTTAGTCAACTAGTTGTGTTTCATGCAAATCAATGATAGTCAAAGGGAATCGTTACTGAGACTGTCTTTCAATTCCAGATTATTTTCCAAGTATGAATATATAAACATATTCATAATCAGTTGGTTCAGAGACATTATTACACACCTGTAGGACAGGTGGGAATTGAACCGAAGCCACTTGACTTAGAGGTAGGGACACTACCACTACACCACAAGAGAATCTCAATTCCAGATCTTATGAATTGAATTTAAATTGCACCGGCTGCCGTGATGGAACTACTTTGAGATAATTGGCAAAAGAACCAGAGATAAAGATCAGGAGAATTTTATTTTAAGACAGTGAGTTGTTTGAAAGTGCACTAGAGGCAGATTTAATAATAAGTTTCTAAATGGAAGTGGGTAAATATTTGAAAAGCAAATGTTTGGAGGGAAATTGGAGGGAAAGAGAAAATTGCAGCAATTTGCTGCTGCACTTTCTACATTATCCCATTGACTACACCTCCAAAACTATTTCAATTGATTAAAGGCATCTCAGTGACTTAGTGGTCAGCCCTGTTGCCAGGGACCCAGGTTCAATTCTAACTGTCTATGTCTAACTGGGTAACTGTCTATGTGGTGTTTGCACATTCTCTCCATGTCTGTGCAGGTTCCCTCTGGGTGCTCTGGCTTCCTCCCACAGGCCAAAGATGTGTAGTTGAGGTGGATTACCTGTGCCAAATTCCCCTGTAGTGTCCAGGGATGTGCAGACTAGGTGGATAAACTCATGGGAAATGTAGCGACAGGGTAGGGGGTGGGTCTGGGTGGGATGCTCTTCAGAGGGGTCGGTGTTGACTCGATGGGTTGAATGGCCTGCTTCCACACTGTAAGGATTCTGAGTTATCCAACTCTTCTTCCCCATTTCCCTTTAAAAGAACAGGTACAGACACAATGGGCTGAATAGTCTCCTTCTGAACTGGAAATTTCTCTAAATCTGAATTGCAAACCAGTCCAACTGATTGAACGCAACTCCAGCCCCCACAAGTCTCTCACCGCATTTTTTTCAGACTATGTATTTTCATCTTATTTTAAATTGTCTTAAGTTATGATGTTATTTTAATGCAAAGAAAATGAATCTATGTAACAGAGTAAATAGGAAAAGATAGGCCAGAAATCGCTTCTGGAGTTAAAGGGCATTATCACATTGCTTATTGAATAGATGGAGGCTTTATTTAAGGACAACAAGGTGCAGAGCTGGATGAACACAGCAGGCCAAGCAGCATCAAAGGAGCAGAAAGGCTGATGTTTCGGGCCTAGTTGTGTAGTGCGCTTGCCTGCTACTCTCACCAATAGCAGCTTCCTGTGTCAGGAAAAGTTTGAAATGGAAATCAGGATAATTAGCAATGAAGATTGAAAATCTGTGGAATGTTTGGGCAGCTACTGTTTGGGATCGCAGTTGAAAAATGAACACTTAGGAAAAAAAAACATTTTCACACAACATGTAGTAAGAGTCTGGGGCTGTAGTGCCTGAAGATGTGGTGAAGGCAGTTTCAATTGAGACACTGAAAAGGATGACTATTTGTATAAAAACAATGTTCATGGGGAAACGGCAGGAGGATGGCACTACATTATGATGCTCATTTGAAGAGCCGGTGCACACATGATGAGCTGATCGACTTCCTTCTGCACCATGAGACTTGTGCGATTCAGTGAGATGTGGTCTGTGGAACTGCACCCCAGTGTCAGGAATAGGTGATGAGGGGGCAGTGCGGTGCTGAGTGGCAGAAAGAGTGTTAACAGCTTATCTTGTATTAGCTGGGCTGCTTCATGCAAACAGTCATGAATTCCCAGTTCAGTTCATTGAGAAAGCGTCTTTAAATAAAACATCGCACTTTTAAGCAGATTCTCAGGTGGCTGGTTGAACCTATGAATAAAGGATTATGGAGAATAATTACTGAAACTTGGGAAATAAAGGTTGCATTGCAAATTCATGGCTGTGCTCCTCTTTGAGGAAGCAGCTTTAATTCTTTAGCATCTCCTCCTTCGCTGGAGATTGTTGAAAAATTGCAACCCAGCTGGTGTGTCCTCCCGAAATCATATTGCAAATTGTGCAGATAAAGCAATAGCCCTAAATTAGGTACGTTGTCTGTCTGATTCTCAGTTTTTGCTGTGATCAGCATTACAAATCACCATGAGTAGAAGCACAGAGTGTGGGAGCTCACTGCTAGGAACATAAGGCACTTTGGGCCAGATTGCAAACTGCCTTTTAATATTCATTCTGAGTTCTAATAGAAAGAAATAATTGCATTTGTGTAGCCTTTCATATTTTCCTAAAGCATTTTACAGCTAATGAATTACTTTCTGAAGTGTGGTCACTGATGTAATGTAGGAAGTGCTGCTGTGTCCAATTTGTGCACAGCAAGTTCCTACAAATGCGATAATGACCAGATAATCTGTTTTCACAACGTCGAAGAATAAATACTGGGGCGAGCACGCCTGTGCTGCTCCAAAACCGTGGCAGTGGGATCTTTTACAAATTTCACATAATCTGAGCAGGCAGATGCGGGCTCAGGTTAACATCTCATCTGAAAGACGACACCTCTGTCAGTGCAGCACTCCCTCAGTCAATATTGCACTGGATTTTTCTGCAGTATGGATTTAAACCTACAACTTTCTGACTCCAACACAAAAATGCTACCCATTGAGTCACAACTGCCAGCAGACAATCAGTTCTGATGAAGGGTCTAGGCCCGAAACGTCAGCCTTTCTGCTCCTATGATGCTGCTTGGCCTGCTGTGTTCATCCAGCTCTGCACCTTGTCAGTGGTACCAGTTTGTTCACAGGGGCTGGATTATAGCAGTTGCAAACAATGCCATAGAGAACTAACTGACGGAAAGCAGTCTCAGAGGATCTGAACAAGAGCCAATACCACGAGAAAAGCAGATTTTGCCAAATAAAAATCTGAAGGATAATCAGGAAGGCAGAGAAAAAAAAATTGGACTGCAGTGAAAAGATTTCTTCTTGCTGTAGTGCAGTTGGCAATTTAGATCCTGCATTCAAGTAAAATCATCCTTTTTGGATGGACTCTTCCTGTAACTTCTCTGATTATTGAATTTTTTTTTGTGTGTTTCTCTTTCACTGATCTACAAAGTTACAAAGGCAACTGTGCCGTCTAATACATTCCATCAGACACCTCAAAAAAGAGGGCTCCCTATAGCAAACATCTTTACAATCTGCACTTCGAGAACATAGGAGCAGAAGCAGGCCATTCAGCCCCTCGAGTCTGCTTCACCATTCAATGAGATCTGACTGATCTCTACATAGTTGCCTTTGGCCCATACCTTTGCTTAACAGAAATTTAAATATCTCAGATTTAGAATTTGCAACTGATCCAGCGTTCACTGCTCTTTGTGGAAGAGGGCTCCAAACATCACCCACCCTTTGTGTGTAGGTGCTTCCTAACATCTTCCCTGAATGCTCCAGCCCTAATTCTCACACTACACCCCCTCGTTGTAGAATCTCAAACCAGTGGATATCATTTATCTTTATATACCTTGTCTTTTCCTGTTAATATCTTGAAGACTTTGATCAGATCACCTCTTAACTTTCCAAATTAGAGTCATAGAATCATAAAAAATAGCCTTTTGGTTCACCATGTCTATGCCGACCAACAAGTACTAAACTAAATAATCCCATTTACCTGCACATGGTCCATAGCCTACTATGCACTAGCATTTTAAGTGCTCATCCTTCTTAAATGTTATGAGAGTACCTGCCTCCACCACTCTCTCAGGCAGCATGCTCCATATTTCTGCCACTCCCTGGACAAAAAATACTTTTCTCAGATCCTCTCTGAATCACTTACACCTTATCGTAAACTGATACCTCCTGGTCTTACACATATCTGCCAGCGTGAAAAGATTCACATGATCTACTCTGTCTATGCCTCTCATAATTCAATGTACCTCAATCAGATTTCCCCCCTCAGCCTTCTGTGCTCTAAGGAAAACAAACCCAGCCTATCCAGTCTCTCCTCATAACTGAGACTTCATCCCAGGTCACATCCTGGTGAATCTCCTCTGTACCCTCTCCATTGCAATCATATCCCGCCTATAGCATGGTGATCAGAACTGCACACACTATTCCATCTGTGGCCTAACCAAAGCTCTATAAAGTTGCAACAAGACCTACCTGCTCCTTCTGGAGAAAACAGGCCTAATATGTATAATCTCTTCTCATATTAACCCCTGAAGCCCAGGTATCATTGTGAGAGTAAACAAGAGAGATGACTTCTTCAGTGTTCTTCTAGGGTGTTCTTTTGTAGGCCTTTCAAGTACCTATTATACCCTCTGATGTTGTGTGAAGTTAACACTTGGATGTTACTTTAATCCAAGTTGCATTGTGTATGTGGGTTGGGGAGTGTTGATAGTATGGATGGAATAGGATACTGGTTTCTTTTACACATGGAATTAATTGACAATTGCCTGAACAGCTTTAAATGCTGAACTTAAGAGAAAATGATTGACTCTTTGAAAAAAGGATTGGGGGCATTAAATTAAATTCAATTTTGGCAATGTCGTCTAATCCATGCAGAAAATAACCAATCCCAAATATTGGAGCGAGGAAGCTGTGCATTTGTTTGGCTTCAGGGTCAGAGGCAGTCTTAGAGGAGGAGAAAAATAATCATGGACTGAGTTTAAGACTGGGAGAGTTCTAAGGAGACCTGAGTTCAAGTCCCACCTGCTCTAGAGGTGTGTAATAACATCACTGAACAGACTGATTAGAAAATAAAATGAATAGCAATTTAAATAATGCCCTTAGCAGAGAAGATTTCAGAAGCGAAATGAAAATCAATTTGCAGTGACAGCATTAATACAGTAGTGTAAAAATCATTGAGAAAGATTTGCATTTCACAGCACTTTTCAAAATCACTGGACATCTCTTTACAGTCAATGGAACACTTCTGAAATATATTGTGTACTAATGTAATGTAGGAAATACGGCAGCCAATTTGCACACAGCAAGCTCCCAGAAACAGAAATGTGATAATTAGCACAAAACAGTCTGGAAAAATGACACTGAACCTGAAATGTTGTCTCTCTTTCTTTCCACAGATCTGCTGCCAGATCTGCTGAGTTTGTACAGCAATTTCTGTTTTTGTTACAAAATAATCTGTTTGTGTGATGTTTATTGAGAGAGAAATAATGGACAAGGCACTGGGGAGACTTCTCCTGCACTTTATTAAAAAGCCAAAAAGATCTTTTACATCCTCATGAGCAGGCAGATATAGCTTTGGTTTCATGTTTCGTCTAACAGATGGTACTTTGGCCAGACCAGTATTTCCTCCGTATTGTACTGGGAGCATCAGCCTTGATGATAGTATTCAAATCCTGGAATGGAACTTGTACCCAGAAGCTTGGCTGTAAGACAAAGGGACCAGAAACCATGATGCACACGTGCACATGCACACACAGATCCTGGAATTTGAGACGGTGCCTGCAGGAAGTGTTTGAAGTTTGGATAGAGTGAGTAAAGTTAGAGTGTCAAGGTGCAGGGGCTGGGAACAAGCAAAGTTGAGGCAGAGAGGTAAAGGGGTCAAGACACAAATGATACAAAAGTTAGGGGAGTACAGTGAATGCATTGGGCTAGAGGATTTTGCGAATGTAAATTGGGTGAAGCCAGGGAGATTGGTGGCTGACTGGGTGGGGTGGATAGATGAGTATTTTTTTTAGACAAGATTTTAATTGAATACATCGAAGAGTGCAAACCAGTGGAGGTGAATGAGACCAGCAGAGATGGGAAGTAGTTTGGTTGAAGAGCAGTGTTTTGTACAAGCTGCGGTTTCTATGTGTGGGAGGCTGCTGAGGAGAGTCATTTAGCAGATGAGGGCAAGGATGGCATTTCAACACATCTACAATATTGAGTTCTCTGATCAAAGCTTCCAAAACTGACAGGCAATGCAACAAAATCATTCTAAAATCAAAAGGTGGCATATTGTAAAATTTAACAGACAGACTGAAATTACTTTAAAGTAGTAATTTAAACTTAGTCCTGAACACTGTTATAAATCACTCAATGATTTATAGCGTTACCAAGATCACACAGTGACATTACTGCCTTGTAATCACTCCCAGCATTTCTATATCTACTGTGTAAATTGCACAGTTTATTTATAACACTCAACTGTACAGCATACTAATTTTCTGCAGGAAATTAACTGTGCTGTAGTTCAGTGAATGGATGCACATTTACATTAAATCCTTTGCAGTAAGGACTCTTTTGCAGTTGGATCCAACCTCATGTACACCCAACACCCCATGTACTTCAACAAAAGAAGATTACCCAGTTCAAGCTAGCAGAATCCGCCAGTATCAATATCCTGCGGGTTACCATTGACCAGAAACTCAACTGGACTCACCACATAAAAATAGTGGCTACAAGAGCATGTCAGAGGCTAGGAATACTGCAGTGAGTGACTCACCTCCTAACTTCCCAAAGCCTGTCCACCATCTACAAGGCGCAAGTCAGGATTGTGATGGAATACTCTCCACTTGCCTGGATGGGTGCAGCTCCAACAACACTCAAGAAGCTTGATACCATCCAGGACAAAGCAGCCCAGTTGATTGGCACTGCAACCACAAACGTTCATTCCCTCCATCACTGTTCAGTTGCAACAGTGTGTATGATCTACAAGATGCACTGCAGAAATTTGCAAAAGATCCTCAGACAGTACCTTCCAAACCCATGATCACTTCAATCTAGCAGGACAAGGGCAACAGATACATGAGAACATCACCACCTGCAAGTTCCCCTCCAAGCCGCACTCCATCCTGACTTGGAAATACATCGACGTTCCTTCACTGTGGCTGGAATTCCTGGAGGGCATTGTGGATCTACCGACAGCACATAGACTGCAGCAGTTCAAGAATGTACCTCACCACCACCTTCTCAAAGACAACTAGGGATAGACAATACCCAGCCAGCAACACCCATGTTCCACAAGTGAATCAGGAAAAGCACTATCAGCCATGATAGATATTACTCGGCCATATTCTGTAACATCCTCCACTGAACACTAGATCTTAAGAATTGGTGAGACGGAGGCACATATTTTTCCAGTTAGTTTTATTCCAACTCACAAACCACAAAACTCCAATACCACTAATTCCATCTGCATAGTCACCCAATCAAATTCTCACTCAATTAACCCTTCATTAACATGTACCCATCATGTGTTCTCAGTTCCATTTGGTCTTGGGCATTCCAGCCACACCCTGCTAGATTATAACATTCTCAAGTCCCACAGTCCACCAGAATCCCTGCATTCCTCAGCTCCAGCCTGTGTCTTCCCAAATTTCCTTGCTCCACTGTTGTTGGCCATGCCCTCAACAGCCTGGAACAGCTATGGAACTCCCTTCCACCATCCCCCTACCCTTTACGTTGTTAGGACACTCCCCAAAAATATACTAGGTGTCTTTGTCCACCGTTGTTAATAATCACCTTGTGTAGCTCAGGGTCCAATTTTACTGGCTAACGTTACAGTGGAGTGACCTGGGATATGGAGACAGAGCCATCAAATCTTTTTCAGGCTGAGTTAGATAAATCATTGATTGACAAGAGAGCCAAAGGTTAACGGGCAGGCAGGAAAATAGTGTTGAGGCTACAGTTGGATTAGCCAGGATCTTTTCAAATAGCAGAGGAGGTTCAAGGACTTGAGTAGGCCATTCCTGCTTCCAGTTTGTATGAATGTAGGGGGAGGCAATGGCCTAGTGGTATTATAACTGGACTGGTAATCCAGAGACCCAGATAACATCCTGGGGACCCAGGTTCAAAATCTGCCACAGAAGATGGTGGAATTTGAATTCATTACAATATCTGGAATTAAGAATCAAGTGATGACTGTGAATCCGTTGTCGATTGTCAGGGAAATACCCATCTGATTCACTAATGCCCTTTAGGGAAGGAAACTGCTATCCTTACCTAGCCTGGCCTACATGTGACTCCAGACCCACAGCCAATGTAGTTGACTCTGAACTGCTATCTGGGCAATAAATGCTGCTTGGTCAGTGACACCCTCATCCCATGAATGAATAAGGAAAATGCATTAAAGGTGCTATATAAATGCAGGTGCTTCTCCTCTATCCAAAGTCCTTTTTTATTGTGTCGCCAAGGTCGTGTTTGATCTGCAACTCCATTTACCCATCAGTTGCAAGGCCCTTCATACCCAACGCAAACTTATCAATCCTAGTGTTAAATCAATTTTAATTGACCAAAATGCACAGACCTTTGGGAGACGGAGCTCCAGACCACCACTTGCCTTTGTGTGAGGAAGTGCTTCCTGGTATAAGTCCCAAGTAGCCTCACTCAAATATCAAGATTACCCCTTGGTTCTCGATTTCAACCTGCCCACCCCAGCAACACTTATCTGAGGAATTGGTTTCACCCTAAGCTGTGGAGGAATAACATGGCAGTCTGGGATGTATAGTGCAGGGAACAAACAGACACACATTAATAATGAGATAAGGTGTAGAGCTGGATGAACACAGCAGGCC